>NC_050068.2:102774997-103005333 GCF_009764565.3 Dermochelys coriacea | reverse complement strand
CGAATGGATGAGTCATTACACAAAGTAAAACTATTTCCCCATGGTATTTCTCCCTCCCACCCCACCCCCCACTGTTCCTCTGATATTCTTGTTAACTGCTGGAATTAGCCTACCTGCTTGTCACCATGAAAGGTTTTCCTCCTTCCCCCCCCTGCTGCTGGTGATGGCTCATCTTAAGTGATCACTCTCCTTACAGTGTGTATGATAAACCCATTGTTTCATGTTCTCTGTGTGTGTGTGTGTGTATATAAATCTCTCCTCTGCTTTTTCCACCAAATGCATCCGATGAAGTGAGCTGTAGCTCACGAAAGCTTATGCTCTAATAAATTTGTTAGTCTCTAAGGTGCCACACGTACTCCTTTTCTTTTTTCTTGTTGACTGTTTCATTATTTTTAAGTACAGAGTCTCTTAAGTCCCCAAATCTGATCCCAACATGAATGGTTCTTCCTGAAACTGCTCAAACCAAGAATCACCCAGCCCCCTGGCACGCTGTCTGGAGTGGCTCATGGATCTCCTCTTTCCCTTGCCAATTCAAGAAACTCTCCTGCTCCTGAAGTTGGGCACATAGAAACCTGCTTTCCAACTGGAAATCCTGCCATATCCATGGCCCATGTATCCATCTCTGACATCTGAGATTCCTGCAGATATTCCTTCCCGTTTACTTTTTCCCTCCTCATCTCCCTTTTTTTTTTAAATCTGATCATCTGCTCCACATAAACAGAACCCATGCCCCATTCTGTAGCATCCTGACTTTCAGGGTTTCCCATTCCCTCTTCTTGACCCATTCCTAATCCTGCATCAGTAAGGGACAAGATCAATCCTTCCTGCAAAAGCAGAGAAGCTCTGCCACTCAAAATGGGGCCTTCATCAAACCTTGAAGTGCTGCTCAGAATCCTCTCACTAAGGGAAGGATCCTTGTGTGATTGGGAATTAAATCTTTCCCTATTGTACTATGTCTCTGGGCACTGCCTATAAATACGTCCACTTTTCCCACAAAAATTGCATCTAGTGAAATCCCTGCAGTGCTCAATTTTGTGAGCATGAAATCCACATCACATGCATTTCCTCACCCCACAGCCAGAACTAAAATGCTCAGTGGAACCACAGGTAAAACAAGTGCATGGCTAAATGGAATACCTACATTAACACAGCTTGGAACGGTTCACAGGAAAAATCCACTTTTAATTTTCTGCTACCTGACAAGTGAATCACAGCTTTCAGTTGTGCAGGAGATAACCCTAAAGATTTTAACAAAAGAATCCCATCAAACAAAATCCTTAGTGGGACATTTATCCATGGTCTCTGTGTTGCACAGTCAAATCATGTATCTTTGCTGTGGCATCTTAGGTCAATGCTTCAACTGTAAATCCTGCCTGGAGCCCTGATCTAACTGATTGTGACTGGTGAATAAGATTTCTTCCTTAGCAGCCTCTTGGGAGGCCCATGGCTAGAAACAAACACCTCAGGCCCTCCCTTATTGTCACTATTCCTCACATGCTCGCTCACAGCATTTGTACTCCTGGGGCTTCCTTTCATGTCGCTGTGGATTAAGAAAAACAAAGACTTCAGATTCTAAAAAATGCCTCTTTGGGGTTGCTTTTCCCTTGAGTCAACTCATACCCCAAGTAATCCCTTGAGTGGAGTCTCTTAAAGTGAACAGAATCCCTGCAACAGTGGAAACTCTAGTACTACTCCCTTTCTTCATACAGCTAACCTTTCTTTGCTTCTACCTTTCTGACACACCTTGACTGTGGCAAAGCTCCACTGTATTTCTGCCCCTCCTCGAGACCCCATGCAGATTTTCCTAGGGGGAAGAAACCTAGAGCTACCATATCTATACCAGGGAACCCCTCTGGTAGCTGCTTCCCAACAGCAGGGAGCTGGTTTTCTTTGTGAATAACATGTTCTCATATTGCCTATCCCCTGACACCATATCCTCCTCTGCCCCCAACCCCATGCAGTTCCCAGGTCAGTTTCCCCACTTAAGGTACCATTAGCCAGGGGGGCACAAAGCTTCAGGCACTACAGGCACAAACTCATAAGATCAGTTGCTAAACCAGTCGATAGCGCAACAGAATCCACCACTGGGTGCAAAATAACTTCTCCATCAGACTCCAAACAAGCAGTCAATATCTCTTCCACCACTTCATTCAGAGAACCCGTTGGAGGAACAGAGTTTCCTCCAGCCACACCACCCAAGGCTGCAGCCATCTTGGCAGAAAGAAGAAAAGGAAGAGGAAGTGAGAGTGCAACCTCACATCACAGACACAGACATACCTGAGACACCAAAATAGAGACATTTCTGCAAAACATTTAGGTTTTGACTAAACAGTATTTTTGACAGAAAAAAGGTTAGTCAAATTTTTTTCAGCCTGCTCTTCTGTGAAGAAATGTTTATTTGATCGTGTTAGAAAATGTGGAAGAGGGAAATACCATCAAATGAACTTATATGGGATTATGTATATTTATACCATACTCATTATACAATTATATTAATAAACATATATTATACAAACAAGAGGTTTATCTATTTCTTTCTACTTCTTTTCTTTCTTTATCCTCTGACACCCTCAGGTGCATAGGGTGTCCACCAGTTTCTGCCATTTATTTCAGTCTCTCTCTTGTGCTAGTCTGTTCAGACTTCTAAGTGTCCTGCTTATTGGTTTGGCTTCTTTCTCTACTATTTTGGGTAATGTTTCTCTAGGTTACCCTCTTTTTCTGTTCCCAAGTGGTGTCCATATTATCACTTGACATGGAAGACCTGTTGGTGACATCTGTAAAGTGTATCCTAAATATGTCTATCATCTTTTTGTCATGTTTGATGCTTTAGGTTGGTTTGCTATACTTCGGATTTCTGATGTTGCAAGAATTCTTTCCTGTGTATTCTGAATATCTCTGCATACATTTACTTTGGAATGAGTTGATCTGTTGTACAATTTCTGCTATAGATCTACATGACTGCTCCATAATGGAGGACAGCGGGGACGTCAATGTTAAAAATTTGTATTTTGGTATCAGTACCAATCACACTGCTTTTCCAAATCTTTTCAAGGTTATGAAAGTTGTTTGCTCTTTTTGATATTCATTGCTTGACATCTAGCCTGGTGTCACCATCGTTGTACATCTCAATTCCTAGATAAGTAAAATAAACCTACTTCTTTTAGTGTTTTTCCATCTACTCTGATGGTAGCTTTTGAGATGTTGATAGCCATATATTTTGTCTTGTTGATAAACAAACCAATTTGTTTTGCTTTATTTGCCAAAAGCTGTATCTTTTCTTCTATTAAGTGATGCATTGAACTAAGCAGGACAAAGTCATCACAAAAGTGAGGTCATCCAATTGTGCTTTACCATTTGTCCATAAAATTCCTTGATTGACTTGTGTGGTTACTTTCCTCATGACATAGTCAATGACCAGTGTAAACAACAGCAGGGACATAATACGCTCTTGTTCTATTCCAGTTGTCACTACAAACCATTGACTGGTGTTGTCTCCATCTCTGACTGTACATTCAGCATTATTATGTAGATCTTTGACTATTCAAATTACTTTTGCTGGTATTACATCATATGTCACAATTTTCCAAAAACTGTTTCAGTTTACACTGTCAAAAGTTTTCTGGAAATCAATACAATTTACCATAAGAGCTGTTTGTCACTCTGTACTTTGTTTAATAGTATATCTGAGAACAACAATACGATCTGCACATGATCTCAGTGTTCTAAAACCTGCTTGTTTCTCTCTACGTTGGAGAGCTATTTGTTTCCTGATATGTTTCTGAATGAAGTTGAACATGATTTTCAGAGACAAAAAGTAATGTGATTCTTTTCCAGTTGATAAAGTCCTCTTTGGCAATTTCATGCTAAGACCTCTCTTCCTTTGGTTTGTGTTCTTTTCATCATTCCATATTCTGTCCAAAAACACAGAGAAGGTCTGGAGGGCTGTTTCATCAGTTGCTTTAAGCATCTCTCCAGTAACATTATCCTCTCCAGCTGCTTCCTTGCCATTTTTGAGTTTACTGGTGGCTTTTCTAACTTCTACCATGGGATTTTACCTACCCACTCCCTGAGTTTGCTAAAGTCTGCCTTCTTGAAATCCATTGTCTTTATTATATTTCTCCCTCTTACCATTCCTTAGATGCCAGAGTCCTTTTCCTCAGGGGCAGAGGATCTGCCACAGCTGGGGGGGTTCATACCAATCCCCCAGCTTGGAGGCTCTGCCTGCTATTGTAGCAGGAGTTTGGGAAGGGATATCATGAGGATTTCCCTGCCCCCCCTCACTGCTTGGGCGGGGGGGAGGACTACTACATGGGGAAGCCACCAGGGCCGCCAGCTCCTGAAAGGGTGCAGCCTGCATTGGGCCTGCAGCCAAGGACCTTCATGCTCATGGGGGTAGGGAGGGAGGATGAGGCTGGGTGTCACATGGTGAAGTTACTGCAGCTGAAGGGGCCCTGCTGGAGCAGTGTTTCTTGCTGCAGCCCTGCTGGAGAGGGAGGGGGACAGGGATCACATTGTACTGCTATGGCAGCTGGGGACAACCTTGGGTCCCCAGGAGGCCCTGACGGAGCCAGGACTGCTATTCATACATAGTGATGGTAGTTACCCGACAAGGTACAAATTCAGTGCATTACTGACAAAAACTTGTGCTCCCGAGGTCTTGACTCCCCTCTGTGTCCCTCCAAAAAATTTGAGACTTATTCTTTCAGGATCAGGGCAGCAACGTCAGTGGCTGCACAGGGTTTTTGGCCTGTGGCAGGGGCAGGCAATAGGGTACTGGAAATCAAAGTGTTACAGGACTTATATTCACACCAAGAGAAAGATGGCAAGGAATGGCGAAATGTAACTAACCCAATGCACTTGTTTGTTTCAGAAGCTACACAGAGCATATGCAAAATCTGGATTTGGAGGCACTCTGTGGTGTATTGGGTCTACCAGAGAGCAGTCAGAACAGCAGCTGGATCTTACCTGGGCTGTAGGGCCAAAGTGGTTCACATCCAGAAGAAGTATGCAGGGAGATCAGCTCAGACCACTTCTGTGCTCAGTAATAGGCAAGGGCTGGGAGTAAACCCAGCCCATCTGGGCAAGTCTAGTAAGAAAGTCAATAAGGCAGTCATCAAGATATCCCTGAAGAAAGGGTGTTTGGTGATGTTGCTTGCTGCTGGTTCCCCCTGTGGCTGGTTTTTGATGTAATTAAGAGAATAACATGAATGGTTACCAGAAGTAAAAGACCTGGAAAATTGGTGATTGACCTTGGGCCCAATAGGGTGAGACACTGTGGCCTTCCTGGGCCAAAGTCAGACCTCGTGGTGCTCTTGGGCCGAAGTCCCCACCCTGCTGCACACTCTTTCCCCTTCATGAGGGGGAGGGTGCAAGACTCAGGGAATTGAGTCCTGGAGGGGGCAGGGTGAGGAGAGTCACCCCACATTATGAGATATTTGGTAAGGAGCCCAGTAACCTTGGTGCTAGTTACAGGTTATATGGTAAGGAGCCCTGTAGCCTCCACACTGGAACCAATTAAATACCTGTGTTAAAGTGTATCAAAAGTTGTGGCCTGCTGCTTAATTCCATGTGTGTATATGTCCTGATTTTGCTACTGTATCCATATCAATAAAAAAACTTCTTTTCACCTTGAACTGAAGAACAGGTTCAGTATTCTAATGGATTCAACTAAAGATAACAAAGACATTGATGCTCGGGGGGAAACATCACAGAGTGCTATATAGAATGTGTAAAGGTAGTCCTAATAACAGCAAACCTAAAAGGCAAGAATGGATTGGTGATGCTTCTTGGGTAGAAAAGAAAAGAAAAGAAAAGAAGTGTAAAGCAAAAACTCATGAATGCTAAAACATGCAAGGATAAATGCAACTGCTGAGTAGAATATAGAGCTCTAAAAAGGCAGAAGGGTAAAAAAAAAAAAGACCTAGAAGAAATGAAAGGGGATATATAGCAATAGAAAATATTTGAGTGGCTGAAGATGCTAGCCACAGAGTTGACTTTACAATCTTGTATAAGACAATTAAATGGCTAACAGGAAATTTTAACAATACTGGAGGTCCTATTAAAGGTGCAAATGGAAGGAACATTAGTAGAAAAGAAGAACAAAGGAAAAAATGGGCAGAATATTTTCAGACTGTTTTAAATAGACCAAACCCAACAAACTACTAGAAATATGTAATATTCTACCACCAGAGATTGATACTGATGTAGGACAGGGGTCCTGCAGCTCCCATTGGCTGGATACGGTGAACCACGCCCACTGGGAGCTGCGGGGGGCCATGCCTGCAGACAGTCAAAGTAAACAAAATGTCTCACGGCTGTATGATGGGCCACATGCTGAAGGTTGCCAATCCCTGATGTAGGATATATTACATTATATTCCTGGAAAAGGGAAAATATAGTGCCCATCTATAAAAAGGGAAATAAGGACAACCCAGGGAATTACAGACCAGTCAGCTTAATGTCTGTACCCAGAAAGCTAATGCAGCAAATAATTAAGCAATTTGCAAATAATGCAATCAACTTTGCAGATAATAAGGTGATAACAGTCAGCATGGATTTGTCAAGAACAAATCGTGTCAAACCAACTTGATAGCTTTCTTTGACAGGGTAACAAGCCTTGTGGAGGGGGGGAGTGGTAGATGTGGTATATCTTGACTTTAATAAGGCTTTTGATACTGTCTCGCATGACCTTCTCATAAACAAACTAGGGAAATACAATCTAGATGGAGCTACTATACAGTGGGTACATAACTGGTTGGAAAATCATTCCCAGAGAGTAGTTATGAGTGGTTCACAGTCATGCTGGAAGGGTATAACGAGGGGTGCCACAGGGATCGGTTCTGGGTCTGGTTCTGTTCAATATCTTCATCAATTATTTAAATAATGGCACAGAGAGTATTCTGTGATAGACCCAGGCCAGTTGGGTACAGCAGAGTAGCAGAAGGCAGATATACTGGCCACTGGATTAACAATTTTCTGTTCCCTGACTGACCAGAGCAGGGGCTGCTCCAGGGTAATGAGAACACCTGACTCCAATTAACCTGCAAAGAGTCAGGTGAGGCCATTAAGCTAATGTGACCACCTGACTCTAATTAAGGCCCCTCTGATAATATAAAAGGGCTCACTCCAGTCAGGCAGAGAGGAAGTATGGCTGAAGGGCTAGTTAATGAAGACACCCTCAAGTCATTGGTAAGGGAACCCTGAGGTAAGGATGAAGAAGGGAGAAGCAGGAGAGCTGTGGGGAAGTAGCCCAGGGAAATGTAGCAACTCTGGCAGTAAAAGGTTGGCTGCCAACAGCTGCTACCATTAGGATCCCTGGACTGGAACCCGGAGGAGAGGGCGGGCCTGGGTTCCCCCCAACCCACCATTACAGAAACATCTCCTGGGAGGAGAAAACAGGCCCCTGTCAGGACAGGAGGCTAAACTGTTTTGGCATGAGGCCATAGGAGCAACAGAGACTGTGAGAATTCTCTCACTAACCTCCATTGCTGGCTTATGATGAAAAGGGCTCAGTAGACTGTATTCATGGCCCTAGAGAGAGAAGGGCTACGTGGAGGGTTGCAGTGAGCATCTGAAGCTAGCATAAACCACCTGGGACACAGGGACAAGGTCAGCGCTCTGCCACAATACTTATAAAGTTTGCGGATGATACCAAGCTGGGAAGAGTTGCAAGTGCTTTGGAAGATAGGATTATAATTCAAAATGATCTGGACAAACTGGAGTAATGGTCTGAAGTAAATAGGATGAAATTCAATAAGGACAAATGCAAAGTACTCCACTTAGTAAGGAACAACCAGTTGCACACATACAAAATGCGAAATGACTGCCTAGGAATGAGTACTGTGGAAAGGGATCTGGGAGTTATAGTGGATCACAAGCTAAATATGAGTCAACAGTCTAACAGTTTTGCAAAAAAAAAAGCAAACATCATTCTGGGATGCATTAGCAGGAATATTGTAAGCAAGACACAAGAAGTAATTTTTCTTCTCTACTCCATGCTGATTAGGCCTCATCTGGAGTATTGTGTCCAGTTCTGGGCGCCACATTTCAGGAAAGATGTGGACAAATTGGAGAAAGTCCAGAGAAGAGTAACAAAAATGTTTAAAGGTCTAGAAAACATGACCTGTGAGGAAAGATTGAAAAAATTGGGTTTGTTTAGGGTGGAGAAGAGAAGACTGAGAGGGGACATAACAGTTTTCAAGTACATAAAAAGATTGTTACAAGGAAGAGGGAGAAAAATTGTTCTTCTTAACCTCCTGAGAATCATAGAATCATAGAATATCAGGGTTGGAAGGGAACTCGGGAGATCATCTAGTCCAACCCCCTGCTCAAAGCAGGACCAATCCCCAATTTTTGCTCAGATCCCTAAATGGCCCCCTTGAGGACTGAACTTACAACCCTGGGTTTAACAGGCCAATGGGATAGGACAAGAAGCAGTGGGCTTAAATTGTAGCAAGGGCAGTTTAGGTTGGACATTAGGAAAAACTTCCTAACTGTCAGAGTGGTTAAGCACTGGAATAAATTGCCTAGGGAGGGTGGTGGAATCTCCATCATTGTCCAACCTGCTCTTAAAAATCCCCAAACACCTGTCAGGGATGGTCTATATAATACTTAGTTCTGCCTTGAATGCAGGGTACTGGACTAGATGACCTCTTGAGGTCCCTTCCAGTTCTATGATTCTATGATTCTTTCTTTCTTTCTTTACCTTGTATCCTAAGGAGAATGAGGATAACAGCTGCTGCAGCTGGAAGCTGGTTGAGGAACCCTTTCCCTTCTAGGATGGAGCCAAAAGAGGCTCCACATGGCCCCTGCACTGGGCTAAATGCTGGGAGCTGGGGAATGCTGGCCAATCAGTTCTCATCTTTTCCAGCTGCCCAGTGGGTGCCAGAGACTCCCTCCTGTTGTAGCTATCTATTGTCCCTTGGCAAGTGTCTCCTTCCATTTCTACTGGGACTCTCCCCCTTTCACTGCTGGCCCCATCAATTCCCCCCCACCCATTGATGTGAGTGGGTGGCATTTTGGTTCTTTTAATTGTGCAGTTTATATGTGTTCTACTTTTAACCTTCTTCATCCTCTTTAACTTGATCTTCAATTTAGCAATAGAAAGGCTATGATCACCACCACCATCTGCTCCCCTGTACACATGTACATCTGCCAATGAGCAGCCAAACTGCCTTGAAATGTAGTAGTTTGCCTGGTTCTTTGTAGTAGCATCTCAGGAGTTCCACATCACTTTATGGATTTCTTTATGAGGAAATATCATTTCACCTATTGGAGTGCTAGAACAATTTGTATAGTGAGGGTGCTCAGAGCCATTGAAACAAACTGTAAACCCTGTGTGTAATGGAAACCACTTCAAGCAAGGGAATACAGCAGCACCCCCAACACCCCTGGTTCCATCACCTATGTCACCTATAAATAAGTTATTTACACATTTCTACTAATCACTTACCATTTTGATTCATGTCCAAACCCCTGCCACATTTGTCCATAACTTTATCCAACACATAATTGTTGCTTCCAACCTTTGCATTAAAACCACCTATGGCACTATAATATCATGTTTTGGGACCTTGGTTAACACATTCTGTAACAAATCATAACTTTTTCCTCATCTGGCTTTCCATTGCTAGGTGCATAGCATTGTATGACTATTAGTTTGAAGACCCTGACCTGAAAACAAGCTCTAATTATTCTTTGACTGATTCCTAGTCAGCTAGTGTCTGCTCAGTTTCTTTCAGCGTTAGAATTGCTACCCCAGATTCATGTCTATCATTCACATTCCCAGAGTAGATGAGGATCCCTTGTTTGTTTAAAGTGTAGTTTGTTTAAACCTGTCCATCTACAGTTACTGATTCTAAGGACATCAAGATGGCACCTATCAATTACTTGAGCAGTGTTAGTAGTTTTGCACATTGTTTCTCACATTTCAAAATCCAATTTTCACAGCTGATCTGGCATTGAATAAGGAAGGGACCTTGCAGGATATGAGCTATAGGTCTGACCAATGCCTGTCACATTCTTCACATGTAGTCGATCTCTGGTGGGAGCCTGCTGCATACCAATATGGGTCCTGATGTTCGTATCTGTAATAAGTTTGTTTTACATGATGACCTTACCAGCCCTGGGCACAATCTTAGGTCCGCAGCTCTTTATTCATTATTCTGAGCTGTCCTCATGTGGACACTCTCCCATGAAAAATTACAGGTGAAATAAGAAGTTTAATCCCCAACTCTCAACCTGGGGCCAGGGCACAGGGCTGAATATTGTTGCTCCACCTGTGTAGGATATTGATCTGAGTGGAGCGCACACTGCCTTGCATTATCCCACAGCTCTCTGCTCTTGGCTATGCAGAGTCAGCATGAAACACCTTCCACAGCACACGGCAGGTGAATAGGGTCCCTACAGCTTTCCTGCTCAGCTCTAATGTGAGCTTAAATGGTGTGCAAAGTTAAGCTCTGGCCCTCCATATCACGGGTGAATTTGCTTTCATGTACTATATAAGTATAGCAAGCGCATGACATGGCGCAGGCTGAATCTTTTAACAAATCCAAACTCATTCACATCTTTCAGTATTATAACATGGTCTCATAAGAAAAAGGAGTGTACTGAGGACAAAAGGATTAAGAATACTGTAATTTAAAGCTGTCGGTCAAATTAAACACTGACTTACCATCCACGTGACCATACGGAACATTGAGCATGGCACAGGGTGAAAATCAGTGCTCAGTTAGGCCCAGTGTATTTATATTTATATTTACACATACACAATGTATGTTAGACCTAGTCAGAGATCAACCATGAAGCTATTGTCCTTTTATTTGTATTTCAACAGCAAATTTTCAGCTGAACAGAATGTAGCAAGAGAAAGATTTAGTTTTATTGACTCCCCTGTAAAGTTCTGACAGTGTATTCAGAAGGCAAAGTGCAGCATGTATGAATATCCATAGGGCCTACTTTAATGGCTAACAACATGCATTTTATTAGTGTGAAATACTGAAATGGCCCCCTACTGGCTTAAATTGCTGAGATACACAAGATGGAACTGCACCATGTAACAATTCCCTCAACTCTACGAATATGCTAACAAAATATAATATTCTGCTAATCAGATTTATATTTATTTCTGATCTGCACTGTAAATGATAATAATGATTCTTGATATTTACACTATCCTCTTCATCCAAATGGATCTCAGAGCATTTTACACACTTTGCCATTCCTACTGAGTTTGTGTAATTAATTAGTAAAGGGCTGGACTGCCAAGATTATTATTAAAATATAATGGAGTTTACTGGCTGAGAGTTAGGGCTGTTTAGAGGAATCCATGGGTAGTGGAAATTTTGATGCTGTTGCATTTTTAGTTTATAGCCGACAGAACACATAACTGTAGGTCACAGAGAAGCTCTCATTATTTCCAAAGTCTTCCAATACAGCACATTAAAGATCAGCCTGGATATAAACTTCTGAGGGAGGACTGAAGAAGAAAGGAGTTGTATTATTTTTAACTAATGCACAGACTTGGTCTTAAAAAAATTAAAATGATATTTTTGTCAATACTCTGTGTACACAAGATGAACCAAACTAGTTTGAGGTCAAGGGCTGTGTTGCAAGATAAATGCTCTTCAGCTATACTTTTCCGAATCAGCAGTGAAACCAGGCTAGTTAGGCCAATGGCAAATGGAAGACAAAGATATGGATCAGAGTAACAGTCATGTTAGTCTGTATTCGCAAAAAGAAAAGGAGTACTTGTGGCACCTTAGAGACTAACAAATTTATTTGAGCATAAGCTTTCGTGAGCTACAGCTCACTTCACCGGATGCATTCAGTGGAATGCATCCGATGAAATGAGCTGTAGCTCATGAAAGCTTATGTTCAAATAAATCTGTTAGTCTCTAAGGTGCCACAAGTACTCCTTCTCTTTTTAAAGATAGGGATGGATCTTCCCCTCAATTATAGCTGTATAATATAACCCCAAGGATTTCAGGAAAGTTGCATGACTAAAAATGGAAGGCAAATTTTGGCCTTTGTGGTTATATTCCACAAATATATTGTAAATACTACAGGTTGGGGTTTTTTGTTTGACTGTTTTTTTTTTTAGATGCAGAGGGATATAATGGACCGGATTGTAACTAGCCCTCATGCGTAGTCACCCCACCCTTTTGTAGCTCATTATAGCTTGTCACAATTGCAGTCTCTTCCCTCAGCAAAAAAGGCAGGGAGGGACAAGAAGGTGGAGGCCATGGCCCCATGCATTCCCTCTGCACTAGCAGCTCCCAGGGGAGCAATTTATTTTAAACGTGTACAGTTTGTGTACTTTGCCTGTGCACCTGACCACTTGGCTTTATCTATTTGCCTGAGTGTGGTGTAGGGAGGAACAATCCCTCTCTGACTCTCCTAGGATTCTGCAGTTCTTCACTGCCCCCTACTTGGGCATGTAGCTAATGCCACAGTTTGGCCCAAATGTCAATTTCTGAAGAGTGCAATGCAGTGCTAATGGCTACTTGTTTTTTTTTTCTGCTCACAAACTCTCACTTGGTGTCTGTATCATAACAAATTAGAACAAATTATAAATAGCCAGGCATGGTTACATGCATTAGCTATGCACAAATGCACTGTAACTCTGAGTCTGCTGAATACCACTTTGGTGACAAAGCCAGTAGTGGGCAACTTTAGTGATTCAGTACTGCCTTTTTTGCCAGTAAGATATGGCACAATACATTGCATTTCTAAAAGATCTTCCATGAAAGGATCTCATCACTTCTAAGCTGCACAACATCCTTGCTAGTTATAGATGGGAAAAAGTAGGGTGCATGGAGGTTACATTACAGTACCTGGCATAGAACTCAGAACTCCTGACACCCAGATCGAATATCTAACTGCTATGCTTCCTATCTCTTTTTACCTACTTCTTCCCATAAACATCAGACAAGCCATCTTTGACTAGAGGAAGATTTCCTATAACACATTTTACCAGCAATGGCATCATTATGATCTAATTGAAGTATTTATGTTATATTCCTTGGGGTTCTGTGATGCTAAAGGCTATGAATGTGTCTTTAGAGATGGCTTTGCTCTAGTAGTCTGTAAGAACTTTCTTATGCAGCTAAAGCCAGAGAAGTTAAATATAGAAATTATATAATTTATCTAGTTCATCCCTCTCTGCCAGTGTATTACTGTGTCATGAATGAGAACAGGGATATAAGCTGTTTAAAAAAAATCATAATTATTATTTTGCACAAAATGTTTCACTTTGGGCAATTTTGTGCTCACAAAAATGATGTTATAATAAATGATAGTGAACTAGCGATGTTCGCATTAAAACATACGAAGTCCATCTATGAATTTTTTCAGTGTGCCAGTTTGCATAACCAAGCAATTCTTTGTATGAAATAGACCCAGTGAATTTCAATTAGTTTTACATTCAATTTCTAAATATTTTACACCAATCAGATAAGGTGACATCTACCAAGCAAGCCACTGGGGCAACCATTTTTATTGGCCTTCATCAGACCTTTGATTAATGTGCTGAGCTTTCACAATTCTAACTACATTGTCCATGTTAGTGATTTACATTGGTCAAATTCTGCTATTCCTAGTCACATGAGTAGTTCCATTGCTTTCCGGTGATTTGGTCTGTTGTGTGTAATGGCATGCCTACCTTGGGGAAAGATAGGTTTGATTTGTGGTAGAGACGCGGGTAATGAAACAAGCAGCATATGTGAAAAGTCCAAGCCCTTCAAATCTTTGGGTTCTATTTTGTATGAGACTGAAGTACAAACCTAATTCTTCACATAACCTATGATCAAAAGAGTTTATAGTATAAACAAATAAATAAATTTTATACTGTATAATTTGAATTCTGAGGAATACAGCCTTTTGTGCACCCAGTTCTCCTATAGCAAAAAAATACTTTCATATATGTTCTTATAAAATGTTCCCTTGAGAATGGTCCTGAGATATTTTCATTTATTCAAGTCAGCTGAATCTTAATTTTTAATTCACCAAAGAATAGGACATCAAGGATTTAAACCTGCAAGTCTTGCTCAAGTGAGTAGTCTTTACTCATGCAAGTAGTTCCACTGACTACATGACTCATATGATAAAAAATGTCTGGCATGCAAAAGGGTTGTTGCATCAGGCCCTGGACGCCCATCAGGGCCGGCTCTAGGTTTCTTGCCAGCCCCCATTTTTATTTTTTTGGCTTTTACACATGTTCGCACTTTGCAATGTTTTTGGTTTGGTTTGGTTGGTTGTTTTTTTTTGACTGTTTAAAATTTTTTAAAAAATGGAAACAGAGAATTTGTAGTTAGTGAAATAAAACGATTTCCTACTAGTGTACTCATTTAATTTTAAAAAAATCATAATTACAAACAATTTGGGTTCAACTATACACTAATGAAAAATGTTAGTGTCTTCAGGGTCGCCCAAGTTTCTCATAATGTAAAAATTTATATGAACTGAATGTTTCTGGTTTTTATACTTGCGTAGTCTTTTAATAATTCAGTGAAATCTAAATTTTTTTGCAATGGTACTTTCAACTGAAATTAATGCGAGTCCTGACAAACGATTTTGAGACATGGTGAACCTCAACTTTTTTCAGAGTAGAAGCCGTGTTAGTCTGTATTCGCAAAAAGAAAAGGAGTACTTGTGGCACCTTAGAGACTAACAAATTTATTTGAGCATAAGCTTTCGTGAGCTACAGCTCACTTCATCGGATGTATTTGGTGGAAAATACAGAGGGGAGATTGATATACACACACAGAGAACATGAAACAATGGGTTTATCATACACACTGTAAGGAGAGTGATCACTTAAGATAAGCCATCACCAGCAGTGCGGGGGGGAAAGGAGGAAAACCTTTCATGGTGACAAGCAAGGTAGGCTATTTCCAGCAGTTAACAAGAACATCTGAGGAACAGTGGGGGGTGGGGTGGGTGGGAGAAATAGTTTTACTTTGTGTAATGACCCATTCATTCCCAGTCTCTATTCAAGCCTAAGTTAATTGTATCCAGTTTGCAAATTAATTCCAATTCAGCAGTCTCTCGTTGGAGTCTGTTTCTGAAGTTTTTTTGTTGAAGGATAGCCAACCTCATGTCTGTAATCGAGTGACCGGAGAGATTGAAGTGTTCTCCAACTGGTTTTTGAATGTCATAATTCTTGACGTCTGATTTGTGTCCATTTATTCTTTTACATAGAGACTGTACAGTTTGACCAATGTACATGGCAGAGGGGCATTGCTGGCACATGATGGCATATATCACATTGGTAGATGCGCAGGTGAACGAGCCTCTGATAGTGTGGCTGATGTGATTAGGCCCTATGATGGTGACCCCTGAATAGATATGTGGACAGAGTTGGCAACGGGCTTTGTTGCAAGGATAGAAATTAATTTGCAAACTGGATACAATTAACTTAGGCTTGAATAGAGACTGGGAATGCATGGGTCATTACATAAAGTAAAAGTAAAACTATTTCCCCATGTTATTTCTCCCCCCCCCACCCCACCCCCCACTGTTCCTCAGATGTTCTTGTTAACTGCTGCAAATAGCCTACCTTGCTTGTTACCATGAAAGGTTTTCCTCCTCCCCCCCCCCCCACTGCTGGTGATGGCTTATCTTAAGTGATCACTCTCCTTACAGTGTGTATGATGAAACCCATTGTTTCATGTTCTCTGTGTGTGTATATCAATCTCCCCTCTGTATTTTCCACCAAATGCATCTGATGAAGTGAGCTGTAGCTCACGAAAGCTTATGCTCAAATAAATTTGTTAGTCTCTAAGGTGCCACAAGTACTCAACTTTTTTGTAATTTCAGTTTTGGGAAACTGAGCTCACCAGAAGCCACTGATACTGGTAATGTTAAAAGAATGTGTAATGCTCTAGCAGTGTTTGGAATGAAGAAAAATCATTTCTTGCTATAAATTCCAATGCTTTTAGAGGAGAAGTTTTAGGACTTATTAGCTCAGATAAAGCTATTAATTCATCATACAATTCTGCTCCAATCTCAGCAGAGTTATCAATACTGAGTGCTAAATGTAGGTCTTCGTAGTGCTTCTTGAGGTCTTCTCAAAAGTATATACACACAAGTAATCGTTATTCCTGATTTAATTAATCAATAACCCTTAACGTTTGCACATTTATGCACGTTCACATTATGAGTGACAATGTCACAACATGACACGGTATTTTTCACATCACGCTCCTATCGCACTACTGGAGATTTTTTTGATCTTCATGTGTTTTTTTTTTTTTTCCGTACATCGGTGGATTTTTCCGAAAAAAAAGGATGGCTGAAATGCCGCCCCTGGAAATGTGCCGCCCCAAGCATGTGCTTGCTTTGCTGGTGCCTGAAGCCAGTCCTGACGCCCATACACACACTTCATGGGATTCTGTTTTCCTTTACTAATACCTTGGCAGTACAATAGAAGCTTCTTTCAATTTCATTCTGTCTATCATGTTAAAAATATCCGATATAAGTGGATAAAGTTTATTTTGCAATGGGAGTTCCTGTTCACTAGGATCAAGTTTGTGGGACTTTTGGTCAGTCAATTTGTCTTATTTACAGTATCACTTTCACAAATCCTCTTCATATGGGGGTAATTTTTGCACCTGCTTCTTTGAACCATAAACTGAAGGAACTATTTTAATGATTCCCCTAACTCATATACTATTCTGAGGAACACCTGTGAACGTTCAAACACCAGTATTTCTCAGAATTGTCTAATTAGAGCAACCCTTTGGACAAGGGTCAGTCATAGCACCTGGGTCCTTCAAAAGCAGTTCCAGTAAATTTATCCCAGGAATCTTAAATAATGTGGCAATTACAGGCGACTCTGTGAGCTGCCTGTGTGAAGACCCTTGTTAACAACAAGGCTTTGGAATCCTCCTGATGATATTTCACACCTTAGCTTTGCAAATTAATATGTGCCTGGCAACATTGGTGGGGATCTTTCAAACATACTCTGGAGACTAATTAAATTTTTAGCCTTCACATCCTTTGACAGATTCTGAAAACAACTCTAAAAGCTCTGGTGGTGGTGGCTTCTTTGCGCATCTAGAGAATTCACAGCTGACCCTTTTTTTCCCCCACACTGATTACCCATGTTACAACGTGTCATTATCTCTCCAGCCATATTCTTAATAAGGTTCCAGCTTTAAACACTGAGCCAGATCCTCAGCTGATGTAAACTGGTGTAGCTCAATGAAGACAATGGAGCTGCACCAACATGAGCTGAGACTCTGGCCCTATATACTGTCTGAAAACCTCATTAAAACATCTCTTTTGCCCCCTCTATTCTCTGGTTTCTTTTTCTTGGATGAATGGTACACCCCCTCTAGTGCAACCAGAAAAACTGACTTGACAGCAGAAAGGTGGCTACTTCATAATTCACATGCAACCAATCAAGATCTTATGGCAATCTGGACCATGTGCATGTTCAGTTTGAGACTGAGCTATATTTCTGGTGCTCCCCCAAAGTATAATGGTAGTGCAGAGATTAAATATTGATTTTTCCATATTAAAGTATTAAGAGGGGGAAATCATTCTTATGAAGTGTTCCGTTTCAATAAAATACAGCAAATTTTATTAAGTCGGATTTATTTTGTTAAATGGTTTTACAGTGAAAAATACTGCATATAATTAGCAATATAGCATTTGTATTATCTTGTTGGTCATATAATAATGACAGCACAAAAAGAAATAAGCCACTAATCAAATCACAAGGATTTCACTCACAGAATTCTTTTTTTCTACAGTAAATTTTAATGCTCAGTAAAAGGTATTGGACTGAAAACCCTGAAGATCAAACTTTTCTATTTATCCATAGAAGTTGTACAGAACAGGCAACCTCTTACAAGCTTTCTTAATCTCCACTGTGCTTCAATTCTGTGCAGGAAGAACCAACTCTCTGGGTAAGAACAAAAGGGCAGTTTACTCACCAGGCCTCTCACTTGCCAGTCACTCCCTGGGCTCTGGCAGAGACAATGCGTGGTGGTTGGGGGGTGGAGGCGATGGGAGTTTGCAGGGTAATGTGCCCTCCCCCATCTTTGTTGCTTGGCTTTACTGAGCATGCTCACATGGATTGTGCATGCTCAGTATCACTGCTGAAGCCAGCTGCCCTCATTCTGCCTCCCCACTATTGGCAGACACAGGTCACTTCTGCCTGGGCTGATGCTGACAATTAATGCCATTCATTATGGTTCTTTTATAATGTAGTCAGTCTTGCATTGTAATGAGATCATAAAGTCACTGGACATTGATCAGATGATAACAATTTTCAGTCACTATCTGGGGTCAGATTTGAATAAGTGACTTTAAGAAGAAAAGTCCAATACCCCTCTACTGATCAGTTTTCCCTCTTGCAATTATCTGCAGTATAGGCAACATTTTTTTTTTTAAATCCCCTGAATCAATATAATCTCTGAGCATTAGCATAACTCTAGGATGTGTTGCTTAAAGATTTGGCAACGACAAAGTCCTAGTAGATGTCACTAAGACTATAAAACAAGATATTGTCACTAATACTCTACAAAAGGCAATAAGCCACATCTTTATTCACCTTAAACCATAAGATAGAATCTTAAGCAATATAAAATCAAAAAGTACAGTAAATGATGTAACTTCTAAATTTTCTCTTAATTGTAATGAATGCAATAGCCTCAAGAAGCTAAGTAACTTCCAAAAGCAAACTGCATCTTGTATAAATTCATACAGGTCATGATCTCCAAAATATATGAATTATATTTGTTTAATAACTTTTTCCTCCCTCCATATTCCTATATTTTATGGGAGTTTTAAGTCTTAGTGAAAAGAATTAAGGGCACGGTAACGGTTTGTGCATAAAGAACCACAAAGAAGAAAGAGGATATTAATTTGTAAGGTATGGCTGTTCCCAGGAACTCGGACTTTGAGAAAAACGAGTAGCTATATAAGATATTCTGAAAAAGGAACTTCTCACATACTTGGTGCATTGATTGTCTAAAGGCACACAAAAAAATACGCCCATAGCTCAGGAAAGTTTCGAAGCAACTATTTCCTAATATTATTAATCATTTGTAGTCTGGTAGCATCCACAATGTACTATGCACTGTCCACACACAAACAAGGAGACACCCTTAAACTGTAAGCTTATGTCTACACTACAAAATTACATCAAATTTATACAAGTCAGTTTTGTAGAAAGTGGTTTTTATACAGTCGAGTGTGTGTCCCCACACAAATGCTCTAAGTGCATGTAGTCGGCGGACTGTATCCACAGTACCGAGGCAACCGTCGACTTCTGGAGCTATGCACTGTGGGTAGCTATCCCACAGTTCCCACAGTCTCCACCACCCATTTGAATTCTGGGTAGAAATCCCAGTCCCTGATGGGGCTAAAACATTGTCGCGGGTGGTTCTGGGTACATATCATCAGCCCCTGTTCCCTTCCTCACTCCGTAAAAGCAAGGGCAGACAATTGTTTTGCACCATTTTTCTTGAGTTACCTGTGCAGATGCCATACCACGGCAAGCATGGAGCTCGCTCAGCTAACAGTCACCGTATGTCTCCTGGGTACTGGCGGATGTGGTACTGCATTGCTACACAACAGCAGTTTATTGCCTTTTGGCAGCAGACAGTGCAGTATGACTGGTAGCCATCGTTGACGTAGTCCTGGTCGCTCTTTTAACCGGGCGCCTGGGCAAACATGGGAATGAGACTCAGCCAGGTCATTGCCCTTGTTTCGTCTCATGGCTATTGAGTCCTAACGGCAGTGCACTGTCTGCTAATCTGCAGCTAGCAGAAGACGATGGCCAGTAGTCATACTCCACAGTCTTCAGCCAAGCACCCAGGAGGTGATGATGGCTAGCGGTCGTACTGCACAGTCTACTGCCAGCATGATCTATAAAGATAGATGAAGTGGCTAAAAACAAGAAATAGACCAGGTTTGTTTTGTATTCATTTTCTCCTCCCTCCCTCCCTCTGTGAAATCAATGGCCTGCTAAACCCAGTTTTGAGTTCTATCCTTGAGACAGCCATTCAGTTTCTCGCAAAGCAAACCACTTAGTTGATTTTAATTCTCTGTAAGCCAACCCTGTAAGCCATGTCGTCAGTCGCCCTTCCCTCCATCAGGGCAACAGCAGACAATCGTTCTGTGCCTTTTTTCTGTGCAGACGCCATACCACGGCAAGCATGGAGCCCGCTCAGATCACTTTGGCAATTAGGAGCACATTAAACACCACACGCATTATCCAGAAGTATATGCAGCACCAGAACCTGGCAAAGCGAAACTGGGCGAGTAGGCAATGTCAGCGCGGTGACAAGAGTGATGAGGACATGGACACAGACATCTCTCAAAGCACAGGCCCTGCCAATGTGGGTGCTAATGGGGCAGGTTCATGCGGTAGAATGCCGATTCTGGGCTCAGGAAACAAGCACAGACTGGTGGGACCACATAGTGTTGCAGGTCTGGGATGATTCCCAGTGGCTGCAAAACTTTCGCAAGCGTAAGGGCACTTTCATGGAACTTTTGTGACTTGCTTTCCCCTGGCCTGAGGTGCAAGAATACCAAGATGAGAGCAGCCCTCACAGTTGAGAAGCGAGTGGCAATAGCCCTGTGGAAGCTTGCAATGCCAGACAGCTACCGGTCAGTCGGGAATCAATTTGGAGTGGGCAAATCTACTGTGGGGGCTGCTGTGATGCAAGTAGCCAATGCAATCAAAGATCTGTTGATATCAAGGGTAGTGACCCTGGGAAACATGCAGGTCATAGTGGATGGCTTTGCTGCAATGGGATTCCCTAACTGTGGTGGGGACATAGATGGAACTCATATCCCTATCTTGGTACCGGAGCACCATGCCAGCGAGTACATAAACCGCAAGGGGTACTTTTCAATAGTGCTGCAAGCACTGGTGGATCACAAGGGACGTTTCACCAACATCAACGTAGGATGGCCGGGAAAGGTACATGCTGCTCACATCTTCAGGAACTCTGGTCTGTTTCAAAAGCTGCAGGAAGGGACTTTCTTCCCAAACCAGAAAATAACCGTTGGGGATGTTTAAATGCCTATAGTTATCCTTGGGGACCCAGCCTACCCCTTAATACCATGGCTCATGAAGCCATACATAGGCAGCAGGGACAGTGGTCAGGAGCAGATCAACTACAGGCTGAGCAAGTGCAGAATGGTAGTAGAATGTGCATTTGGACGTTTAAAAGCATGGTGGTGCAGTTTACTGACTCGGTTAGACCTCAGTGAAACAGATATTCCCACTGCTGCGGCTTGCTGTGCGCTCCACAATATCTGTGAGAGTACGAGGGAGACATTTATGGTGGGGTGGGAGGTTGAGGCAAATCGCTTGGCTGCTGGTTATGGACAGCCAGACACCAGGGCGCTTAGAAGAGCACAGGAGGGTGCGGTGCGCATCAGAGAAGCTTTGAAAACCGGTTTCATGACTGGCCAGGCTATGGTGTGAAAGTTCTGTTTGTTTCTCCTTGACAAAGCCCCCCGCCCCTTGGTTCACTCTACTTCCCTGTAAGCTAACCACCCTCCCCACCTCCCTTCGATCATCGCTTGCAGAGGAAATAGTCATTGTTGCTTCACATTCATGCATTCTTTATTAATTCATCACACAAATAGGGGGATAATTACCAAGGTAGCCCAGGAGGGGTGGTGGAGGAGGGAAGGACAAGGCCACACAGCACTTTAAAAGTATAAAATTTATTGAATGCCAGCCTTCTGTTACTTGGAAATCCTCTGGGGTGGAGTGGCTGGGAGGCCAGAGGCCCCCCCCCACTGCGTTCTTGGGTGTCTGGGTGAGGAATCTGTGGAACTTGGGGAGGAGGTCGGTTGGTTACACAGGGGCTGTAGCGGCGGTCTGTGCTCCTGCTGCCTTTCCTGCAGCTCAGCCATATGCTGGAGCATATTAGTTTGATCCTCCAGCAGTCTCAGCATTGAACTCTGCCTCCCCTCATCACGCTGCCGCCACCTTTCAGCTTCAGCCCTCTCTTCAGCCCGCCACCTCTCCCGGTCATTTTGTGCTTTCCTGCACTCTGACATTGTCTGCCTTCATGCATTCGGCTGTGCTCTGTCAGTGTGGGAAGACAGCATGAGCTCAGAGAACATTTCATCGCGTGTCCATTTTTTTTCACCTTCTAATCTTCGCTAGCCTCTGGGAAGGAGAAGATCCTGTGATCCTTGAAATACATGCAGCTGGTGGGGAAAAAAAGGGACAGTGGTATTTGAAAAGACACATTTTATAGAACAATGGGTACACTCTTTCACGGTAAACCTTGCTGTTAACATTACATGCATAGCACATGTGCTTTCGTTACAAGGTCGCATTTTGCCTCCCCCCACAGCGTGGCTAACATCAGGGAACATTTCTGTTCAGCCATAGGCAAAGAGCCCAGCAGGAACGGGCACCTCTGAATGTCCCCTTAAGAAAAGCACCCTATTTCAACCAGGTGACCATGAATGATATCACTCTTCTGAGGATAATACAGAGAGAGAAAGAACGGATGTTGTTTGAATGCCAGCAAATGTACACTGCAATGGTTTGTTCTACAATGATTCCCAAGTACGTGCTACTCGCCTGGAGTGGTAAAGTGTCCTACCATGGTGGATGGAATAAGGCTGTCTTCCCCAGAAACCTTTTGCAAAGGCTTTGGGAGTATATCCAGGAGAGCCACGAATGTCAGGGCAAATTAATCATTAAACATGCTGGCTTTTAAACCTTGTATAGTATTTTAAAAGGTACACTCACCAGGGGTCCATTCTCCGCCTGGTGGGTCTGGGAGGTAGCCTTGGGTGGGTTCAGGGAGTACTGGCTCCAGGTCCAGGGTGAGAAACAGTTCCTGGCTGTCGGGAAAACTGGTTTCTCTGCTTGTTTGCTGTGAGCTATCTACAACCTCCTCATCATCTCTTCCTCGTCCCCAAAACCTGCTTCCATGTTGCCTGCATCTCCATTGAAGGAGTTAAACAACATGGCTGGGATAGTGGTGGCTGAACCCCCTAAAATGGCATGCAGCTCATCACAGAAGCAGCATGTTTGGGGCTCTGACCAGGAGCGGCTGTTCGCCTCTCTGGTATTCTGGTAGGCTTGCCTCAGCTCCTTAAATTTCACGCGGCACTGCTTTGGGTCCCTGTTATGGCCTCTGTCCTCCATGCCCTGGGAGATTTTCACAAATGTTTTGGCATTTCGAAAACTGGAACGTAGTTCTGATAGCATGGATTCCTCTCCCCATACAGCGATCAGATCCCGTACCTCCCATTTGGTCCATGCTGGAGCTCTTTTGCGATTCTGGGACTCCATCATGGTCACCTCTGCTGATGAGCTCTGCATGGTCACCTCTGCTGATGAGCTCTGCATGGTCACCTCTGCTGATGAGCTCTGCATGGTCACCTGCAGCTTGCCACACTGGCCAAACAGGAAATTGAAATTGAAAAGTTTGCAGGCCTTTTCCTGTCTACCTGGTCAATGCATCTGAGTTAAGAGTGCTGTCCAGAGCGGTCACAATGGAGCACTCTGGGATAGCTCCCAGAGGCCAATATCATCTAATTGCATCCACAGTACCCCAAATTCGACCCAGCAAAACCGATTTCAGCACTAATCCCCTTGTCAGGGGTGGAGTAAGGAAATCGATTTTAAGAGCCCTTTAAGTCAAAAAAAAGGGCTTTGTCATGTGGACGGGTGCAGGGTTACATCGATTTAATGCTGCTAAATTCGACCTCAACGCCTAGTGTAGACCAGGGCTAAGGGCCCAACTCTGCAAATATTTGAACAGATGAGTAACTATGCCCATATAAGTAATGTAGAATCATAGGGTTGGAAGGGACCTCAGGAGATCATTTAGTCCAACCCCCTTCTCAAAGCAGGACCAATCCCCAACAAAATCATCCCTGCTAGAGCTTTGTCAAGCCTGATCTTAAAAACCTCAAAGGAAGGAGATTCCACCACCTCCCTAGGTAACGCATTCCAGTGCTTCACCACCCTCCTAGTGAAAAAGTTTTTTCCTAATATCCAACCTAAACCTCCCCCACTGCAACTTGAGACCATTACTCCTCGTTCTGTCATCTGCTACCACTGAACAGTCTAGATCCATCCTCTTTGGAACCCCCTTTAAGGTAGTTGAAAGCAGCTATCAAATCCCCCCTCATTCTTCTCTTCCTCAGACTAAACCATCCCAGTTCCCTCAGCCTCTCCTCATAACTCATGTGTTCCAGTCCCCTAATCATTTTTGTTGCCCTCCGTGGGACACTTTCCAATTTTTTCACACCCTTCTTGTAGTGTGGGGCCCAAAACTGGACAGAGTACTTCAGATGAGGCCTCACCAATGTTGAATAGAGGGGAACGATCACGTCCCTCGATCTGCTGGCAATGCCCCCACTTATACAGCCCAAAATGTCATTGGCCTTCTTGGCAACAAGGGCACACTGTTGACTCATATCCAGTTTCTCGTCCACTGTAACCCCTAAGTCCTTTTCTGCAGAACTGCTTCCTAGCCATTCGGTCCCTAGTCTGTAGCGGTGCATGGGATTCTTCTGTCCTAAGGGCAGGACTCTGCACTTGTCCTCATTGACCCTTATCAGATTTCTTTTGGCCCAATCCTTTAATTTATCTAGGTCCCTCTGTATCCTATCCCCACCCTCCAGCGTATCTACCACTTCTCCCAGTTTAGTGTCATCTGCAAACTTGCTGAGGGTGCAGTCCAAGCCATCCTCCAGATCATTAAAGGAGATATTGAACAAAACGAGCCCCAGGACCAACCCTTGGGGCACTCCGCTTGATACTGGCTGCCAACTAGACATGGAGCCATTCATCACTACCCGTTGAGCCCAACGATCTAGCCAGCTTTCTATCCACCTTATAGTCCATTCATCCAGCCCATACTACTTTAACTTGCTGGCAAGAATACTGTGGGAGACCGTGTCAAAAGCTTTGCTAAGTCAAGGAATAACATGTCCACTGATTTCCCCTCATCCACAGAGCCAGTTATGTCATCATAGAATGCAATCAGGTTAGTCAGGCATGACTTGTCCTTTGGTGAATCCATGCTGACTGTTCCTGATCACTTTCCTCTCCTCTAAGTGCTTCAGAATTGATTCCTTGAGGACCTGCTCTATGATTTTTTCAGGGACTGAAGTGAGGCTGACTGGCCTGTAGTTCCCCGAATCCTCCTCCTTCCCTTTTTTAAAGATGGGCACTACAGTAGCCTTTTTCCAGTCATCCGGGACCTCCCCTGATCACCATGAGTTTTCAAAGATAATGGCCAATGGCTCTGCAATCACATCCGCCAACTCCTTTAGCACTCTCGAATGCAGTGCATCCGGCCCCATAGACTTGTGCTCGTCCAGCTTTTCTAAATAGTCCCGAACCACTTCTTTCTCCACAGAGGGCTGGTTGCCTCCTCCCCATGCTGTGCTGCCCGGTGTAGTAGTCTGGGAGCTGACCTTGTTCGTGAGGACAGAGGCAAAAAAAGCATTGAGACATTAGCTTTTTCCACATCCTCTGTCACTAGGTTGCCTCCCTCATTCAGTAAGGGGCCCACACTTTCCTTGGCTTTCTTCTTGTTGCTAACATACCTGAAGAAACCCTTCTTGTTACTCTTAACATCTCTTGCTAGCTGCAACTCCAAGTGTGATTTGGCCTTCCTGATTTCACTCCTGCATGCCTGAGCAATATTTTTATACTGCTTCCTGGTCATTTGTCCAATCTTCCACTTCTTGTAAGCTTCTTTTTTGTGTTTAAGATCAGCAAGGATTTCACTGTTAAGCCAAGCTGGTTGCCTGCCATATTTACTATTCTTTCTACAGATCGGGAGATGTGACCCTGTAACCTCAATAAGGATTCTTTAAAATACAGCCAGCTCTCCTGGACTCCTTTTCCCCTCATGTTGTTCTCCCATGGGATCCTGCCCATCAGTTCCCTGAGGAAGTCAAAGTCTACTTTTCTGAAGTCCAGGGTCCGTATTCTGCCACTCTCCTTTCTTCCTTGTGTCAGGATCCTGAACTCGACCATCTCATGGTCACTGCCTCCCAGGTTCCCATCAACTTTTGCTTCCCCTACTAATTTTTCCCAGTTTGTGAGCAGCTGGTCAAGAAGAGCTCTGCCCCTAGTTGGTTCCTCCAGTACTTGCACCAGAAAATTGTCCCCTACACTTTCCAAAAACTTCTTGGATTGTCTGTGCACAGCTGTATTGTTCTCCCAGCAGATATCAGGGTGATTGAAGTCTCCCAGGAGAACCTGTGCCTGCGATCTAGTAACTTCCGTTAGTTGCCTGAAGAAAGCCTCGTCCACCTCATCCCCCTGGTCTGGTGGTCTATAGCAGACTCCCACCACAACATCACCCTTGTTGCTCACTTAATTGAATTCAATAGGACAATGGCACTCAGGTACACCTATCCCTGGAGCTCCTCAGCTCTGCACAAACGATTAATTTATCCTCACTCCTCTGAATAGTCAGGCAGTATTTTATTGCCATTTTAACAGATGAAGAACCTTAGGCAGAGGGAAATTGAGTGACTATGCCTGAAAAAAAGCCAGATCCCCCAACTCAGAGTTCAGTTCCTCACTCACATAATCACCCTTCCTCTAGAGCTACAGGGTTTTTTAAAATAATTTGTTAAACTTTGTAGATATGCCTCAACAGTGCATAACTAGATTTATATTAAAACCTGCATTAAGCTTAATAAATGTTGCATGGGTAAGTGCTCAGAATAAAGTACAGCCTTAACTTTGCCCTTCTATGTCTGTATTAAGACACATTGTTTAACTACATGATCAGATGTTCTCTCTTGAAGCAAGGTAATATCATGCAATTTTTTCTATAACCTTACATGCACATGTGTAACATCCCATAATTTTTTGACAATTCTTTTGTACTTATACTAATGTCAGGTATATTTTTATTCACATAGAGTTACATCTCTGGCCCAGAACCTAGCCCTGAGTATTTAGGGTAGACACTGGGGAGATATGGGGAGGGGAACAAAAAGACAGATTTCTTTTTGCCAACTTCAGAGTGGCTGCAGGATCACTTCTGAACCACCCTTGTTCATTGGAATGAAGGACTACACTGGGATAGGATGATGGGAATATCTGTAATCTCTAGCCCTTCCCTGGTCCCTGCACATTCTTTTACAAGAAGCCCCAACAGAGCATTTTGCTATGCATTGGTTCTGCTGCCTAGGTCAGTGGTTCTCAAACTAGGGGCGTCGCTTGTTCAGGGAAAGCCCCTGGTGGGCCAGGCTGGTTTGTTTACCTGTCACATACACAGGCTCAGCCAATCGTGGCTCCCACTGGCCGCAGTTCGCAGCTCCAGGCCAATGGGGACTGTGGGAAGCAGCGCAGGCCAAGGGATGTGCTGGCTGCCGCAGCCCCCATTGGCCTGGACCAGCAAACTGCAGCCAGTGGGAGCCGCGATTGGCCGAACCTGTGGATGCAGCAGGTAAACAAACCAGCCTGGCCCGCCAGGGGCTTTCCCTGAACAAGCAACGCCCCTAGTTTGAGAACCACTGGCCTAGGTGACCTCCACAAGGACAGAGATTGGAGCTAGATTTGCTCCTTTGAAAAAATGTAATATACCTGCATATTTGTATAATTATTAAGCATGATTTACAGTGTTTCAGATATTCTGTATGACACACAGAATAATAAAGTAATCTCTTCAGAGCAGGGACCATGCTGTTATCAGACATTTCTATACAACATAGAGCACAATGGGACAGGGATTTCTAGACATTGCTGAAATGCAAATAAATAAATATTATTAATAACAAGATCAGATGACATATACATGCTGGTAAACAGATAAAATAGTATGATATTATTTATGTTACTTAAAAAAAATAGCATGTGTTCATATAGTTAAAGAATGGTGTAATTACAACAGGGTGAAACTTTTTTAACACAACTATCTTTCATCTCCCCTCCCCATTTAAAAAAAAAAAAAAGATTTGGTGACTGAAACATTTTAAAAATTAATATCATTTTTCTGAGTTGTTCCAGTCAAAAATAATCCTAAACCATTTCATTTCAACATTAACTAAATGAAATATCTAGCCTTCTTGAGTTGAAATGACTTCATTTCAAAATTTCAGTTCATTTTCAAAAATAATTTAAATTGGAAAAAATACTTGAAATCAAAATGAAACATTTGTATTGCAGGTTGAACAAAATGTTTTGTTTGACCCCAAACCATTTGTTTATGTATTTATTTATTTCATTTTGGAACTGTTAGTGAACCAAAATATGCATTATTTGCACAGCTCTAGTTTTAATACATTCACACAACAGGCTGAGTTAAGACTGTCTGTCTTCATATGGAAACCTATGTGCAATCTATTGAAGGATTAGGGCCTAATATTAAAAGGTCTTTGGGAAGGAACTGTGTTTTCCGGTATGCTTGTAGAGTGCCTGGAACATTTCAGACATTACTATGATATAAGTAATAATAAAACTATTTGGTTGTCAGCACCTGTCCCATGCAGTTTAGGAGGTCTGCAGTTATGGGCCTTTCTCCTATGCACATGAACAGAGAGTCTCCTTCCTGCAAACCTTAGCAAATGGCTTTCTCCTCGTGGTATTTTAACTCTCAGATCTTTGTACGGTAAATGTATGTAAAAGAAGTGAACTAGAATGTATTTTACATATAACAGATAAAAGTATATGTTTCCACTCTCTCCTTTTGTTCAGAATTCTTTACCCAAAACCATTCACCTTCAGGCACAACTAATCAGGGCTCCTTTGGCCTGCATGAAAGGGCTGAGCAGCCTAAAGGAGCCCTAAAAGCCCCATAATCTTCTGGACAAGTATTACCCTTGGGCATGCATGGTGGTAGCCATATGGCTGCCTCCCAAGAACCCCCTTGAAAGCCCTGAAGCAGGGGGCTGGCTCCCAGGGCTACATTGTGTCAGGGATCCCAGAACCGGCCAGAACTGGGAAGGCACAGAAGTGGCTTGAAGCCTCTATGACTACCCACTTCCCTCTTCTTAGAAGTGAAGTACAGAATCTTACCCTATAAGTGAATGAAAACAGGGTTAGGACAGAAACGAATATGCAACCTTAACTATAGTAGTTATTTCTGAACCTGCTGTAATTCACATATTTTAATCAGTCTAGAAACATTAGAACAGTTCAAAAGAACCTTTTAGGATGTCTATGAGGCATTGCTTTGTGTTTTTGACCATGTATAAAAAAAGATATGGTAAACCAACCACGTCTATACTATTGCCAAGTTAAGAATGATTTAAGATCACAGAAATGCAAAACATTTCAGATTAGATTTAGAATACTGATTAGACAGAGATATTATGAGATGAGATTAGCTACTTCACAACAAATTAAATTTATTTTCATGATATTCCACACACACACACACACACACACACACACACACACGATGGATAAACAAACAATAGCATAAAAATACTAAGAGTGACCTCACTATTTTAATAGGTCTTTTCAGAGGTTTATTTTGGATTTTGGCAGCAAGTATAGACTAAGCCTTAAATTGCCTAACACATATATACATACACACCATCCCTTCTGCTCCCAGCATTTCTCAAAAGCACTTTGGTAATGGCTTGCCTTATTTCAAATTTTAGTTTTTAGTAAAACAACAACACCACTCCAATCCAGGAGTAATCTGCCATTTCTACTTTGATTTGATTATTGTAACAGGAGTTAAAATATTAAAATGTCAGCTGTATTTAAAGGGACAGTACAACTCCATTCAGGAGTTTACAAGGAAGTGAACAAGGAAATCAGTGAATCTGTAACTGACTGGCAAGTGGCAAATGTAATGCCATTATTTTTAAGGGAGTCTAGCGACAAGCCAGGACACTATAAACCAATGTGTTTATTCTAACATCCACCATGGGGAAAATCTTGGAAACTATTTGCTGCAAAGTGACAAGAACACCTGAATAAGCACACCTTGATTAAGGTTAACCCCATGGATACAGACTAGGTTAGGCAGCATAATTAACTTGATGGAGACATTACTACCATGGTTGCTAGGTCAATTTCAGTACATGTATTAACATATTTAGATTTTCAGAAAACATTTGACAGTGGTTCACATCAAAAAAATTAAAGGGGGCAAAATACAGTGCTGGGTAGAAAACTAGGAAACACAGGTTAAGCAACAGAAACTGTTAAGATGGAAAGGAGTTATGGAGAGCAGAACACTGGAAATGGTAGGTTTAAGTACACAGGTTGTACATAACATCTGTATAAATAATTTGGCCAAAGGTAACAAAAACGTGATAAAATCAGCCCTAGTATATGCAGGTGGAATTTCTTTAGTTTCAATGAAGCCATAACACGCTTACACTAGGGCTTTATTCAGACCAATATTACCAAGAACAAAAGTCTGGAGAATGAAGGGACTGCTGGATTAAAGCATAAAGTGAAAATTTAAAAATGTGATAGTAAGATAAACAAAATAGTTTAGGCATGTTATGTCAGTGGCCTTTTCCTATTCTGATAAAAGAAAGCTGGCCCCTTCTGAATAGATATTAAGCACTGTGGCTGGCTGTGCAAACTTCAAAGGGGCTTTAAAATCATCATCCCACCAGCCCAGACATTGAAGTGTTCACAGCATGGTCAGCCATGCCATACCTATAAGACAAGATAAATCACCAGTCTGCAAGACTGTTCCCTACTAACTTTTCTCAGAAAAATCATCAAAGTCTCTAATAATTCTTTTAAGACAATTATGCTTCTGCTATAAGAAATGTTAGGTACTAAAATATCATCACCTGTAAAGCTAGAAATCATTGCAACAATCAGAGAAATAATCTGGCTTTACCTTTATGGAGATAAAAATAACTTTCTTTTAACATTGCCCAGAAGTCATGTGAGGAGATATTTATAATTATCGTCTAACTTCATCTGCACTTTCAACGATCTTTCTCTTTAGCCCGCTGATAATAAATGTCATGCATCCTTCACACTTATGTCAGAAAATAAAAAGCCCCACTGGAGAGAGATTTAACATACTTTCATCTTTTAAAAGGGAGAGCCACCCGCAGCAGGAGATTACAATATTAAGTACTGAGATGTTAATCCACCTAAATTTTGAAAAACTTCTTATAACACCTGGGCAATTTTTCTCGTGAAAACTCCCTAACTGAATACAGAGGATAATTTTTTCATAGCAACTAAATGTATTAGCTTTTACCCACATTTACCACACACACTGTTATCTGAAATTCTTTGGTACCACAGACAATGCTGTTTAGTAACTGTGGGGAAATACTGATGTTTAAAAGGCAACCTACATGAGTCTCTGACTTATCTGAAGTTTAAGCAGACCTATTTTATCCAGACATCCCCAACTCTGTTTCAGGGAAGGGACAGTCTGCACCACTGCAATCTCTGCCTCTCTCTGTCCCTCTCCATGTTCTTCAAGGATTATCTTTTTATCTACCTGTAAATTCTTTGTTCTGCCCTGCGTCTCTCAAACTGGTTAAGCCAGTTCATGTGTCCCTTCCCTGGGGAATTACCAACCAAACTGTTCACCTCAGAATGGTGGAGGTAAAATTTCAAAAAGGACTGACTCCTGCATTGTCCTTAACATACTGGCAAATAGGGCTACCTAAAGCTATTGTCCATTTACTAAATACAGTCTGCTTCTGTTGGAATTAGGCCCTTGTAATCATATAGCAAACCACACAACAACAGATGGGCACAAAGTAATACAGGTATCTCCCATTTGCTTCCCATTGAAATCCACACAGTGGGGACAGTGCCTTAAATCCACAATGGGCTGTGCTTTGGGACAGTATCAGGACACAAACTTCAACCAGACATCGGTTGCGCGAGATGTCACACAATAATGCAGTACAGTATCAAAACAAAATCAGGTTAAAAAAACCACAGTGGATTGCAAAGCACAAATGACACTGATCTAGCTAAGTACTGTTTGATCCATTAAAATCAGTCAGTGATTGTGATGATTTTTTCCCTCGGTATTAGTGAACAATATGTTAAAAAATCATCTTTGCCTCCCCACAGCCAAAAGCATTTGCTCCTCACTCCTTGATACTTTGTATTGTTTCCGAGTGCACCAGTCAGGTACCATTGATGCAGTAAGCCTTATATGGTTTTTTCCCTCCTTTATTCTAATAAAAAATGCTCTGCTCTTTCCAGTTGAGCATGCCCATTGTTATTTCCCTTCTCCCTGTGTTTACAAACAAATGCAGCTTTCCTCTCCGTTTCCAACTATTAGCAAATGATATTTTGTAGCATGGGTTTTTATCTTTTAAACGGGCTCTGCCTTCGAAGAGGCTCAAAATTAGTTTTTGTCCTTTCCCTGCATAGTGATTAGTTTGCATGCACTGAAATACAGAAATACCTGCTTTGGGAAAGGTGCTCTAGTCTTTCTAAAGGAATAAATTGCCCCTCCCTGACCAGTTGGCCTGTTACAGGCACTTTGTTGCCCTACATCTCTACTCAGTGACCTGATCTATGTTCAGTACTATGCTTCAGCTACACTTCAATTACATTTGAAAATGCAATCTTCTACTTTTTGAAACACTGAAGATGAGCACTTAAGGTGGTGCCCCTTTCCACCAAGGAGTATCAGGCACCAAGGCACAATACTTAGACTCGGTCATTTATTATCTATGTATTAAAATATTATGATTTATTTTGCAGATATATACAAGAAAAAGGCTGTTCCTACAACCCACAGTGGAAATACGAACGGTACAGAAGCACTTCTACCTAGACGGATTCTTAAATGAAGGAATATTGTAACAGAAAGGAAAGGTGATAACATATAAACCAGTCCAAATTAGGTGTTCTGTGAGGCCCCAGCTGTTTCCCCAGTGCATTACCTTCATTATCAATTAATCTCTTTGGCCAAAAATGGGGGATTAAAGTTAGGGTGCTTATATTTAGACACCTAAATAAGTAGCCTGATTGTCAGAGATGCTGAGCACCTCATAGCTTCCATTAACTTCAATAAATTTGACTTCAAACAGCCTTTTGATTTGTTTAGGTCTTGGCTTTTTTGTCTTTTTTCTTGTCTTAATGAGTAGTGGCTATTAAGAGCAAACTATTTAATGTATGGATTTTTTTCCAGGGGTGCTTTCCCATGCATCCTCTAACTCACATGAAGTAGCACTTTCCTCCATGTTTGGTCCCACTGAAGTAAATAGTACTGCTTATGGAATATGGTACTATTCGGTGTGAGTGAAGATGTCACAATCTGGCCTCTAGACAGCAGGAGTCTTACTAGTACAGAGTTGGATCGTGTCCTTTAATACTCTCTGCACTTTTACATTTAGTAATTCAATGCATATCCTAATAGAGTGAAACCAGAACAAGAAATGTCTTTCCTCCTTCTAGGTGTCTTTTGATCTCCTATCTTTATAAAAAGTGATTCTAGCTGACCTCCTTTCTAGAACTAGACAAACAATTCACACTTTATTTATTCTATGGAGTTAGCTCCTTTTTTTCACTTTGCAAAATACTCACAAACATTAGGTTTCAACAAATTTGCTCGTTTTCGAAGTTATTTGAGGAATAGTTTAACAAAAAGCTATTTCAATTCCTGGGTTGTTCGCAAACTATTTGCCCAGTCTGCTGCTTCATTGTAATAAATTTTCAGCAAGACTCTGGCCAACTCACAGCCACACAGTGGTAGAGAATGGATTATGGATTTTCTGCTTCTTGTGCAGACTTCATAAGGGCTGTCTGAAATGTCAACCTTTTCCTTTCGGAGGAAGGGAAGAGATGTTCCCATTCAGTAATGTGCTGGCTTTGTATGAGTTTATATTGTTGCTCTCCAGATTTTTATTCAAAGAGAGCATAAGGGATCTACTACTACTAAAAAGCTGCAAGCATTCTTCTTGAGTTCAAGTGACTGGGGTCTGCACTTCTGAAAGATGGGGTCTCTTGCCCTAGGATTAATAGTAGTCTGCTGTCTGCAGAACATGGATTTGTTTACACTACTACCCCCAATCATAGCAACAAAGACTGACGGATGTCCCCATCTGTTTGTTACAGTTTGGGGACGAATGGAGGGAGAATCTTCAGTTTGCTAGATTATGTCTCATGATCTCCCTGTCTGAGCTCCATTTTGGAACTTTCAAGTAGGGAAAGGTCATGTCTAAGCCTGGTCCATGTGAAATTTCTACTCGGATAAGGAAGAACCTGGCTCCACCCCTTGTGAAGTAAAGTGCAGTCTGTGTGATGGAGTAGCCAAGTTAGTTTGTAAGGTTTCCATTAGGCAGAAGGTGCAAAGGTGAATTTTGGGCCAAAAAGAGTTGTAGTTTAGGGATTTCAGAGCTGTAGCTCACGAAAGCTTATGCTCTAATAAATTTGTTAGTCTCTAAGGTGCCACAAGTACTCCTTTTCAGTTTAGGGATTGAAAGAGGAGTTTAAAAGGTTCTGAAGCTATTCGTAAAAAAATAAGAATGGGTCAGGCCAATGGCCCATCTAGCCCAGTATTCTGTCTTCCAACAGTGGCCAATGCCAGATGCTTCAATGGGAATGAACAGAACAGGGCAATTATCAAGTGATCCATCCCCTTGTCATGCAGTTCCAGCTTCTGACAGACTGAGGTTTAGGGACACCCAGATCATGGGATTGCATCCCTGATCATCCTGGCTAATAGCCATTGATGGACCTATTCCTCATGAATTTAGATAATTCTTTTTTGAACCCAGTTATACTATTGGCCTTTCCAACATCCCTTGGCAATAAGTTCCACGGGTTTACTGTGTGTTGTATGAAGAAGTACTTCCTTATGTTTATTTAAAACCAGCCGCCTATTATTCACTGTCCTTACTAGATTAGTTTGCTCATTTCTGAGAAACGTGCATATTTCTTCAGCATTTTAGAGAAAAAGTGTGGTCTAGGAGTGAAAGCCCATAACTGGGAGTCAGGAGAGCTCTGAGGGTGGTAAATCCCAGAGCTCGGGGTGTAGCCCAAGCTGGAGTGTCTACAGAGCAAATTTTAGCCCTGCAGCCTGAGCCCTGCAAGCCTGAGTCAGCTGACCCAGGCCAGCCACAGCCATGCCACAGGTCTGCTATCCCTGTGTAGATGTAATTTCTGAGCCTAAAAAAAGTTTCAAATGAGAATAATACTTCCCTACCCCATATGCACACAGGTCCTAAGAATCTCATTCAATAGGTGTTTGTAAAGTACTTTCAGAAAGTCAGATGGGAAGCATTAGAGGAGTGCAAATTATTCTTAGCATCATTTTACAGATGGATAAATTGTGATTGCTCCAGTATATTACTTTTTCTATGTATTGTAAGAAAAAATTGTCAGGAATAGTTTCTACTGTCTAGTATGCTAAAAAGTAACATCATGTTACTGTTACTTGTGGATAATAAAATAGCTAGCTCTTTGATGTAAGCATTCCAAAATTCACAGCCTTTTCCCATCTGTACTTTTATGTTAATGAAGAGTTTAAAATATCATAGAGGGAAATAGAACAAAGACATCAAATAATCACCTCTTGTATCGGTTAATTTACTAAAGAGCTTCCTATAGCTATCAATTTTTGCTAAGTGCACCTCATTCAACTAAAAGCTTTCATACCTGTTTTTCAAGTGGGAAGTTTAAATATGCAACCAGATATACTGAACCTCTTAGTACATGCAATGGGCAATGAAGGTTGAATGTAGGCTAATAATGAACTTTAACTAAGTGCTACTAATGAACTCATTCCTGAATCACAATTGGCAGGATCAAGAGTCCACTGACCTGGGAATTTACAAAACAATTTGTGCTGCTACTTATGTGATGTCTGTAAAGAGGTTAGCATATCTACCACAGGAGATGTTAAAGATTCTAAACAATAGCATCTACAAAATTTATAAATTTCACCAGGCTAAGTACAGCAAATGTGTATTGTCTCATATAAATCTATAATCTCTCATTCACTATCAAAAGGTCAACTCCCACCTCCAACCAGCCTTCATCATCCATTTGTTACTTTTTTAAACAAGCACCTTTGTGCCATGTTGTCCCCATGCTTGGGAGAAGCTCCCCAAAAACATCTGCAAAACTAACTCATTGTCCTCCTTCAAAATCCTCCTGAAAACTCTCCTTTGCTGTGAGGCCTACAAAAACTTGACAACTGTTCGGCTAGTTGTGTGCTGAGACCACATCGTACTATGCCGGCCAATGTTATCTCATTGTTGCCTTGTCCTCCCCCATATGTTTGTATCCATCAGTTGTTGGATCCACCAGTTGCTTTACACATAGATTACACAGTTGCTTTACACATAGATTGTAAGATCTTTAATGCAAATACTCTCTTTTTGCTGTGTGTGTACATAGCACTGAGTACAATGGGGTCCTGGTTCATAGTTGGAGCTTCTAGGTGCTACAATAATATAAGCAATTAATAATAAATAATAATAATAAGTATACATGCAGTTTGTATTTCCTTTGAAGTCACCCTAGCCAGTGGTTCATTTATACTGTAAATATGATAGAGATAACAAATTCGCCATTTGAATTTATCTCATATTGAAGTCTCTAATACACATTAGGAAGCCTAGGCTAGTAATCCAACTCTAGCACCTAAACTCTTTCTACAATGGTCTATGACCATAATATGTGTTGCGTTCGTAGGGATTAGGAGGAAAATGGCTCTAGGACAAGAAAGTTTGATGCACAAAAAATTCATTTAAATTTTCACTCTATAAATCCTGTCATTTTACATGCTGAATAAGAGAGCCTGTTGCATAGCCAGCATCAGAGAACCAAAAGGCAATACACATTTTAGGTTCCAAGCATTTAAATAGAAAATATGAAGGCAGCCACATATTTAGAGTGAAAATATCCATAGAACTGTTTATGATTCATAGATTTAGTGCAACATCTTGTTATGTCATGACCTCTCTAAAACAAATATATAATCTAGTGGAAGCAAAAAATATCAAACCTTCAAACTGAATTAACATACAAATCAGGGTTTACTTATTATAAAAACACTGAGTGAGACCTGTTTAATATTTTAAAGGTAACAGAATGCACATACCATTATTGTAATATTCATAACATTACATGAAATGAACTTAATGTAGCAAGTCTGAGGGGAACAATAATGCAACTTGTGTAAAAACATTTTTAAATTTCACATAATTTTGGATCATATATTTGTATTCAGTTATAATTTACTGTAATATATTTCAAGTGATAGGTAGAAATCTCTTTGGTAGTGTTTCACTCAATATAATATTTACTACACATATGAAAGTACCTTCCCAGTACACTTTTAGTAGTGTAAATTATTTACAATATTAATCATGAAACCAAAGTCATACGTGTGTTAAAGAGAAATCCCTCATCATTTGAAGCTTCCTATGCTAATTTCTAGGTGTGTCATAATGTATGTCTTCTCAATTCTTCTTTTGGTACAAGGCAGTTACAATATACACCTTTATTAATAAGAACTTAATGGTATTTTTGAAATATGCACTTAATTTCTAAATAAAGCACAGTGTTCAGTTCATAATGCACTGAAAATATCATATTTTATTTAGGAATAGTAACATTATCCCATAATTTGAATGGATGTGTTACCATTTTTAAAATTCTGATTGAGATATTTTCATGCAAAATATCCTGTGATTGTTATTGAAGAAACAAGCTCTTTGCAATTAGTCCATATAAACATTTTGTCAATTAATTACCATAGGTATACTCATTAGCATGCACCTGCATATCACTGCTCTTGTTAACAAAGGGCATGTTCCAATGTCCATTGCCCCCTGCAAATGGGCACCGGATCAGACCTTCAGGTAGCAATCAGCTTTAAGAGGATTATTACTATGATAAACCAAAATCAATGACTTAAAATCAATAATAGCTCTCCCCCTCCTGTTCAGATGGATTAACTGCTAGGAAATGATCCCAGGAATCAGAATGAAAAACACAATAATCGATTCATAGGTTCTCAGATGCCAAGGCTAGAAGGAAACAGTGTGATCATCTAGTCAGCCTTCCTAATACAGGCCATAGAACTTCCCCCAAAATAATACCTAGAACATATTTTATAGAAAACATCCAGTCTGGATTTTAAAATTGTTGGTGATGGAGAATCAACCATGAGCCTTGATAAGTTATTCCAATGGTTCTTTACTCTAACTGTTAAACATTTACAGCTTATTTCAAGTCTGAATTTTTCTAGCCTCAACTTCAAGGAACTGGATAGTGTTGTAGATTGAAGAACTCATTATCAAATATTTGTTCTCCATGTAGGTACTTATAGACTGTAATCAAGTCACCCCGAACTTTCTCTTTGTTAAGTTAAATAGATAGACTCAATGAGCTCAATCACTACATGGCAGGTTTTCTAATTCTTTAATTATTCTCAGGGCTCTTCCCTGAAACCTCTCCAATTAATCTAAATCCTTCTTCAATTGTGGACATCAGAACTGGACACAGTATTCTAGCAGTGATCACACTACAGTCAAATACAGAGGTAAAAAAACCCTCTCTATTCCTACTCAATATTCCCCTGTTTATGCATCCAAGGATTGGCCACAGTGTCGCACTGGGAGCTCATGTTCAACTGATTATCCACCATGACCCCCAAATCTTTTTCAGAGTCACTGCTTCCCAGGATAGAGTCTCCCCCAAACCTGAAAGTGTGGCATACATTCTTTCTTCCTAATTGTACATTTACATTTATCCATATTACAATGCATATGTTTGATCGTTACCAGCTTACCAACCAATCCAGATCACTATGTATAAGTGATTTCTTCATTATTTACCACTCCCCAACTTTTTGTCATATGCAAACTATCAGTGATAATTTTAAGTTTTCTTCCAGGTTATTGATAAAAATGTTAAATACAGTACTTAATCAGGTAGCTTTATAATAGACAGTTATCACAGGGGTTATGGTATGTCTTATTCATAATTTAATTTCCATGCTGAGAACTAGTGCTGTATAGAGCATAGAGCAGTGATCTGTGTACAGCTTCCAAACTCAGACATTCTGAATGCTGCAGAGATACAAGAATGGCCCACATAAATTCTATGTTAGTTTTTCTACATTGCCAGTATTCTAAGCAGTGGGTGAGAATCTGCTTAGAAGCCACTGCACATCTGCTCAATGTGCAGTGGGAGTAAAAAAATGTTAACCAAATGTTAGGAACCATTATGAAAAGGATAGAAAATAAAGCAGATAATATAATATATAGAGACAAATTAATATAATATTAATTTGCCTCTATATAAAATCCATGCAATGCCCACACCTTGAATACTGGGTGCACTTCTGGTTGCCCCCATCATCAAAAAAGATATATTAGAATTGGAAAAAGTACAGAAAAAGACAACAAAAATTATTAGGGGTATGGAACAGCTTCCATATGAGGAAACACTGGGACTCTTTAGCTTGGACAAGTTAGGACTGAAGGTCTATAAAATGAATGATGTGGAGAAAGTGAATTTAAAAACTATTATTTATTCCTTCACATAGCACACCAACCATCACCCAATGAAATGAAAAGGCAACAGGTTTAAAACAAACATAAGGAAGTACTTCTTCACACAACACACAGTCAACTTACAGAATTCACTGTTGTGAAGGTCAAAAGTATAACTGGGTTAAAATAAGAAATAGGTAAGTTGATAGAGGACAGGTCCATCAATAGCTATTAGGCAAGATGGTCAGGGATGCAACCCCATGTTCTGGGAGTCCCTAGCCTCTGACTGCCAGAAGCTGGAACTGGATGACAGGGGAATGATCACTCAATAATTGCCTTGCTCTGTTCATTACCTCTGAAGCATCTCATACCAGCCACTGCCAGAAGACAGGATACTGGGTTACATGGACCATTGGTTTTACCCAGAATGGCCATTCTTATATTCTTACAGAGACAAATATATAGCAGTGTAAAAGTAATTATATTAATATGCTGAAGTGAAGAGAATTTTAGAGCACAAATGAGTATTCATTTATTATGTGAAATATTAATAAGCAACAATAGTTGAGCCAAACTGAAAGGCTTTTAGAGAAAAAAAAATGTTAACAAAAACAACATTCCAATTCAAGTAACGGAACAGATACGGATTTAGTAACAATTAACGAATTTCTACACTGAAAAAAATGGTAGTGATGTTAGATCACCCCCCCCACACACACACGTATATAGTGCTTAATTTGGTAATTAGCACTAAAATGATTTACTGTATTACAGGAATATGCAAGTTTGTGATTCTTATTATGTTGTCACCTAGGAAAATGATATATTGCATTGTTTCAAGTATCAGGGGGTTAATCTGTATCCACAAAAACAACAAGGAGTTTGGTGGCATCTTAAAAACTAACAGATTTATTTGAAAAGGAGTACTTGTGGCACCTTAGAGACTAACAAATTTATTAGAGCATAAGCTTTCATGAGCCTCAGCTCACTTCATCAGATGCATTTGGTGGAAAAAACAGAGGGGAGATTGATATACACACACAAAGAACATGAAACAATGGGTTTATCATACACACTGTAAGGAGAGTGATCACTTAAGATAAGCCATCACCAGCAGCAGGGGGGGGAAAGGAGGAAAACCTTTCATGGTGACAAGCAAGATAGGCTATTTCCAGCAGTTAACAAGAATATCTGAGGAACAGTGGGGGGTTGGGGGGGGGGAGAAATAACATGGGGAAATAGGTTTACTTTGTGTAATGACTCATCCATTCCCAGTCTCTATTCAAGCCTAAGTTAATTGTATCCAGTTTGCAAATTAATTCCAATTCAGCAGTCTCTCGTTGGAGTCTGTTTTTGAAACTTTTTTGTTGAAGGATAGCCACTCTTAGGTCTGTAATCGAGTGACCAGAGAGATTGAAGTGTTCTCCAACTGGTTTTTGAATGTTATAATTCTTGACGTCTGATTTGTGTCCATTCATTCTTTTACGTAGAGACTGTCCAGTTTGGCCAATGTACATGGCAGAGGGGCATTGCTGGCACATGATGGCATATATCATATTGGTAGATGCGCAGGTGAACGAGCCTCTGATTGTGTGGCTGATGTGATTAGGCCCTATGATGGTATCCCCTGAATAGATATGTGGACAGAGTTGGCAACGGGCTTTGTTGCAAGGATAGGTTGCTAGGTTAGTGGTTCTGTTGTGTGGTGTGTGTGTTCTGTTGTGTGGTGGCTGGTGAGTATTTGCTTCAGGTTGGGGGGCTGTCTGTAAGCAAGGACTGGCCTGTCTCCCAAGATCTGTGAGAGTGATGGGTCGTCCTTCAGGATAGGTTGTAGATCCTTGATGATGCGTTGGAGAGGTTTTAGTTGGGGGCTGAAGGTGATGGCTAGTGGCGTTCTGCTCTTTTCTTTGTTGGGCCTGTCCTGTAGTAGGTGACTTCTGGATACTCTTCTGGCTCTGTCAATCTGTTTCTTCACTTCAGCAGGTGGGTATTGTAGTTGTAAGAATGCATGATAGAGATCTTGTAGGTGTTTGTCTCTGTCTGAGGGGTTGGAGCAAATGCGGTTATATCGTAGAGCTTGGCTGTAGACAATGGATCGTGTGGTATGATCTGGATGAAAGCTAGAGGCATGTAGGTAGGAATAGCAGTCAGTAGGTTTCCGATATAGGGTGGTGTTTATGTGACCATCGCTTATTAGCACCGTAGTGTCCAGGAAGTGGATCTCTTGTGTGGACTGGTCCAGGCTGAGGTTGATGGTGGGATGGAAATTGTTGAAGTCATGGTGGAATTCCTCAAGGGCTTCTTTTCCATGGGTCCAGATGATGAAGATGTCATCAATGTAGTGCAAGTAGAGTAGGGGCATTAGGAGACAAGAGCTGAGGAAGCGTTGTTCTAAGTCAGCCATAAAAATGTTGGCATACTGTGGGGCCATGCGGGTACCGCTGACTTGAAGGTATACATTGTCCCCAAACAATAACTTGGCATGCTGGTGGCTAGGAGTGATCAGAGCCTGATGAGGTTTGCTGTTCACTAGCAAAGCAGTCTAAAAGGCATCCCAGGCTGGACAGCTAACAGGACACAGTAGTTCAGGTTGTACCCTGGGGAATATCACACACATAATTCAGTGAAGCTGTACCACATCATTTGTGGGGAATTATAAACTTTCAGCCAGGACTACTGTGCTACATAAGTGCACTGGCATTTGATTATACTCTTTTTTTTATAAGATCTGCCTTCACATTTCCATGACTGTGGAGCAAATGGTGCTGTTTAGTAACTTGCTGCAGCTGGAGTTGACTTTCTTTGACACTAATATTGATATATGTATTTTCAGCATTTTCAGGAGAAGGTGCTTGTATTATCTGTTATTTTATGTGCTGGTATTTTTATTGTATGGCAAGAATTCCCAGGTTCAGACCTTGTTCTATGACCAATCAATCAAGAGTGTGCATTGGCATCTGCACAAGTGGAGCATGGAGCCATAGCTTTTATAATGACAGATGTGGCAGCAGCAGGAGCATTATCATGAACAGACTGTGATGGGTCAGTTCTCCTCCTCTATAAAGCCATGAAGCCAATCCTTTTTTGGCATGGACACACAATACATAGACAATTATAAGATGACAATTTCCATAAGACCTTCTGAAGCTGGAATAAAATTAAAGAAATAGGTCCGGAGGCCAGCATATTTAGTCAAATGGTACCTTTGGTTCTTCATTTTCTTGGAAGATGAAAAAAAAATTGCTATCCAAACCCCCATCTTAAATACTTTTGTAAGAATAGCACATGTTTTGCCAACCTCTGACCAGTTGCCACTGTCTAATACCATATTTTGAAAGATGTTTAAGATTGCTAAATAGCAGTCAGTCCACCCCTCTGGCCATCCAATGGGATTGCAGGAAAATTAATTTAAAAAAAATCAATTTTTTAAAATTTATTCAAGGGTTTAACTTAAACCAAAACCAAGGATGTTTCCAACTGAGCCTTGGTCATGAAGATAACAGAGCGATGCATCTACTAAATTATGTAAAAAAACCAAAGGTAGTACCAGTATGATTTATGAATTTTCCTTACATTTGTTTATTTAATTAGACCTGTTTAATTTGTATGTAATATGTGTACTCAACTAGTTATCTTTTACAACAAACCAATAGCAAATTAGAAAGATATATGTGAAAAAAAATCTCTTGATGCTTTAATGGTACTTGCCATCCTTTCTGGTTAATCTAGTGACAAAAGCAACTGAAATGGCACCATCCCCTTTCCCTGAGTCATGTAAAGCTGTCGTCTTCTATCCCGTTTCCTTCTATGGTTTCCCACATTACAGATTTTGATGATCACTACATTGCCTGTTGTATACTAGAGGATCGTTGTTTCCTCAGCATACGTAAAATCAATTTTTCCCCTTATACTGCAGGACAACCTATAGGCACAGGAACTTATGCTTATTTTAAATGAAAAGAACATTTTAGTAGTTAAGTATCAGAGGGGTAGCTATGTTAGTCTTAACCTGTAAAAGCGGCAAAGAGTCCTGTGGCACTTTATAGACTAACAGACATATTGGAGTATAAGGTTCCACAGGATTCTTTGCCAATGTTAGTAGTTGTGTTTTAGAAATTTTGTTGTTGTTCTAAACTGACAAATCTAAATTAATTTCTTTCCCCACTCCTTTTCTGGTTCTATTTTCACTCTCTGCGTAGTATTTAGTTTTTTAAAAAATCTGTGTAAATTGACCCAGTAGTCCTGGATAGGCTGCAGACTTGCCTTTATACTGTTCATGATAAATGTGCTTCTGGAAAGATGTTCCAGAAGCTACTAATGACATTTACTGAGACTCATGTTTTATAAATTGAAGACAATCTATTTTTTTAACTCAGGCATTTTAATGTCAGAGTTATTCTTAGTTTCTGGAAATGATTTATGGCAATGGATAACTGATAGGACTTTTGTTTGTGAAGATTACAGAGACCTTTAATTTAGTAAATCATGCTAAGGTGGGAAGATTACATTTGTGCTTAGATTGCTTTGAAACTAAATAATTGAAGTTTTTTTTCTTGTTAAACTAACTTTGAGATTAACTATGGAACCTGAGATTGGAAGAGCCATTTATTCTTAAAATCCACCCTTTTAGTTAATGTTCAGATATGTCAAACAAGGATTTACTTAATACATAACAGTACTTGAATTACACAATTGTAAAATGGTTAATCCGCAGGATTGGGGGTCAGAAGGCCAGGATTTATATTGTACTGTGGAAGTCCCCTGAGTACTGAGATAATAAGTGACCCAACCTTGCAGTACCTCAATTTCCATATCTGCTAAATGGAAGTAACAATATTTAAAAGTGGCCCATGAAAACAAAAAACAAAATTTAGCAACATTTGTCTGGGTATTTCAATGCCTACTTTGATTATAGAGATACTGCCAACTATCTGTCTATCTCTCTCTTATACAAGGAATCACAGAACTTTGGAAGACCTGAAGAATGTCAGTGTGAGCTCCAAGCTAAATTGAAATTCTTCTTCGCCTTGCTTAGTGAAGTCAGATTCATATGAATGGGAAAGAAGAATTGGCGTTCTCCTCATTCTTATGACATCACTATTTCAGGAGCTCCAAAGCAGTTGAGAGGAGAAATGGAGACCTGCTATATATAATGTTAAGGAGAGAGGGTCGGTGCAGAAAAACAGGGAAAACCTGTAAGGTCAGAGCTATACATCATAAAAAAGCAGTCACAGGCAAACATTTTTTACTTTGCATGTCACTTTTCATATTTATAAGGCAGTATGGAGGTGCCAGGTATCATTACAAATAATCTATCTATACACAGTATATTACTGCAAATAGCTGATTTGTAGCACTATTGCACCTGTTGTGCCTTTCGAATATAAAGACACTGAGGCACTGAGCCTCATTATTTAGCACAGTTCAACTACTGCAAAAGCATACGTAAAGGTAAAAATGAAATAATAATAACAATGTTTTAGTTTACTCCTAACTCTGTGCTGCCAAACTGACGAAAATAAAAACTTGATTTTAGCTCATATTCAAAAGAAAAGTACAATAATACAGACTGAACATACAGTAATATGTGATTACTTGAAATCACTTCAACCCTCTCACTTCAACTAAAATACAGTTTTAAAAGAGATTTTGTAAAAGGTCCAATGAGAAGGCCTCTACCAAACCAAAGAGGGAATATATTTTATTGGACCAACTTCTGTTGGTGAGAGAGAGAAGCTTTTGAGCTATTCAGAGTTCTCCTTCTGGTCTGGGAAAGGTACTCAGAGTGTCACAGCTAAATGCAAGACTGAACAGATAGGTTAGCATCAATGGTTAGCACATATTCTAAGAGCATTCAAGGTGAAGTAGCCTGTTAACACCCCTGTAGTGGTAGGACAAAAAGGGGGTGAGGCTAGTGGGTTACAGTGTAAAAAGCCATAAATCCAGGGTCTTTATTAAGACCATGATTTTTAGTGTCTCGAAAATTATGCATTTAAACTCCCAGACTCGTCATTTCAAAGTGTTGTGCAGGTTTCCTTTGAAGATGAGGACTGATAGGTCAGATGTAAAGTGATCACTTTGTGAAAAGTGTTCACCTACAGCTGATAGGGTGTTTTAGTCTTTTAACATTTTCCTGTGTGAGTTTATTGGAGAGCATAGTGATTGTCTGGTTTTACTCACATAGTTGTTATTGGGACATTTAATGCACTACACAAATCAGAACATGCTAGCTCAGGAAAAACATCTCTTTTCCAGATGAGGCAAGACCATAGGTTTGATTTTTTTCATCACTTTCTGATGTCCCATGAAAAGAAACTATTCCATCTATAGTCTTGCTATGCTCTAGCTCAACCAAAAATTGAGGTCCTGATGCAAGCATTACTGCATGAAATTCTATGACCTGTGTTATATAGGAGATCAGGCTAGATGATCATAATGGTCTATTTTGGTCTTAAAATCTATTAATTCTCTCTCTCTCTCTCTCTCTCTCATTCTCTTTTTTTAAATTAAAGTTGGAATTATACTAAAGTACATTAAAATGTCAGTATTTACCATATTTTATCATACAGTATTGATCATTATGAGATAATTAGCAGGGACATTGAATAACTTGTATTAGTGAGCCCATTAAAATGTGCCATTTCTATCTATTTGAAATAGATATTTGGGCTGAAGAAATTTGGGCTGGAGATACTTACGTCAAACATCAAAACAGATTAAATGAAAAGTTGTGGGATTTTATCCAAAACATAATTCAATCAGTGAACAAAGTTTTGAATTCACAAATATTTCTTTGAATCCACACTTGCCAAATTTCACTCAAATATGCTATCTAAAATTCAGCTCATCTCTAGAGATCACATTACATTTTGAGAGAAATATCACATTTTTCTTTGATAAAGATACACACTGTGATAAAGTTTAAATGCTGATAAGGTAATTGTGATGGGGTGAAACTCACCACATCCTAACGCTCCCTGCTGGTCATCATGCCAATCAGCTCCACAGGTCAATATACCAAGTTTTGGTGGTGCCTCACCCGCCATCACTTCTGCTCCTGGAAGTGCACTGTTCCAAGGAACACAGCATCCTCTTCAGGACACAGTGGACTGTGTCCCGCTCTGTTCTCCCCTGTTCTGGGGGAAGTGTACTGCCATGTGGTCCAGCCACTTCCCCACTGCTGAGTAGGGGTGAAGGAGGGACCCAGGCTCACCCACTACTCTGTGCATACCTCCAGTCTCTAAATTTACTTCCCTGGGCCACTTCCCCACAGCCCCATAACCTTATCTCAGGGCCTCAGCATGCCAGTCTTAGGAGTCAGCCAGGAGCCCTCTCTCTCTTCCCTAATTCTGCCCAACACCATTCTGTCCCAGGTTCTAGTTTTCTTCCTTCTGCAGGGCTGCCAGTTCCCCCTCCTCAAGCTCTAGGATGCCACTGACTCAGCTCTGCCTTGCAGCTTTTCTTATATGGGCCTGCCCAGCCCTGATTGGCTGCTTCTTGCAGCCCATCTCCTATTGGCTGATTTTCACACAGTCTCCTTAAGGCTACATTAACCTTTAGAGGCCATTGTGGGGCAGACACCCCATTACACCATGATATCTGCTCCTTTTAGGTACACCAAGAGCAAAATAAGTCGTCCAAAAAGCAAAATAATACCAAATTAACAGCCCTTTTCCACTTACAGCACCCACTGAAACTTTCTCTATTCCTTTTCTAGAATAACAATCTTCCAAGTGGACAAGACAAGACTCAAAATAGGGCAAAAAATAAGCTTTCAAGCAAGATTTCAAGTATTTGTTGGGTCAGATATATCGTATTTCTTGCAGCATATCCAGTCTAGACCAAAAGCTGGAAGTGCTATGATGCATAAAAGTGAAAATTTTCTCAACATTTTCATGCATACAGAAAAGTGTTTGGTTTGAGTTGGGGGAAATTTCAGGTCAGTTCTTATTTCATGCAAATCAATTTGCCCTTCTCTAATAAATAGTCAAATCCTCCCAGATCCGTTAAAAATATTAAAAGAAGAAACCAATAATTTTATATTATTCACAAAGAAATAGGGAGATGTAATTTCCATTGACTGACACTCTGCAACCTGCAAGAGCATATGCAAATCTGTAATTTGCTGATTTTCATAAATTCCCCTTATGCACCCTGTAAAAATTAAAACTGTTTTTGAGCAAATCTTAAAGTTTGCAACATCAGCATAAATAAAGCTTGTTAGGCACTAATGTCCCAGAAGTATTATACTTTACTGGACATCTAGCAAAACATCTGTTATTTTATAATTCATACTGAGTAATATCTGTAAGGACACTATGGATTAACATTTCCTAGGTGAAGACTGGTACCATGATGAAAGTCCTTTGTTTCTTTCATCATGAGCCATTTAAGAGAAATAACCATGTTCCAAATATTAATTCCTCTCAGACTGCATTGACTTTGAAGTTCATTTATCCATGTCTTAATTCATCATGTATCACACTGCATCTGAGTCCACTTAGGCAGCCTATGAATGCCTGCCCCCGAAAAAGGGGGATGATTCACGTGAGTAGACTTGTAAGAAATTTTAACTATGACAAGGGTAAAGCAAAATTTAAAATGATGCATGCCAGTGTTTTTGTAGTGCCATAATTTCTCATAGGAATTGGAGTTGTCAGCCAAATGACATGGTAATGCTCCATGTCCTAAAGTCAGAACGCATCTTTGCCAGGCAGGAAAAATAACAAATACACAAAATTCCATTCCAGAGTCTGGCATAAGGTGCTGCCAAGCACAGAGTTTACCCTTGTAACAGTAGCAACACTTCTCACTAGCAAAAACATCTGGGAAAAAATACAGAACTAGTCTCGTTATCTCCTGCATACACTATGATCTGGTTGGAACAATGCCCAATATATTAGCACTGAAGTTGAGTGGCTGTTTCTAGCCCTCAGAACCCTGCAGAAGTTTAAGTCTAAATTTTTGTTTAGTGTGTGTATATGCCTGTTTTGTTTATTTAATCAAAAGGTTTGCAAGCAGGAAAACAGGAAACTAATTCACTATTTGAAATAACGGTCTTCCAGTTATGTACTGAATAGGCACAAATATGTATTTCAAATGATCAGACTGCCTGGTCCAAATTCACTGTGACCTAGGGAAGTTATATGGATGTGTGCAGCTTTTAAGCTTTATCTTATAAAACTACTAGCTTCAATCCAACCTATATAAAGAGCATCAACCAATATAGGCTGCAGAACACCAGGATACAAGCTACCAATTAAGATCAAATTCTTCTATTTTTTTCTTAAATTAATATACTCCCGGTGGAAGATGGCACTGAAAGCTGAAATCTTCAACTCATCCACAGAATAAGTACAGCACAGGTAGTAACAGCGCAAGCTACCCTGGACTACGTTGTGAGTGAGCCTAAACCTTGTTCTGTAGGGACCAACTTTAAAGGTTTCCATATCAATCAATTCCTCCACTTTTCTGTTGGACTGAGATCATCAACTTGTTTCACATAAGCCACTAACAGGCATCACAGAGTAACAACTTTTGAATCACTACTGCATCTCATTTTAAAAAGTGAAATAGTGGTGAAAGGCTCAATAGCTCTAATCTGATGTATCTAATGATGATCTAATAATTCTAATCTGATGTATCCATTGCCCCTAATTAAATCTCCATTGCCTTCTGCAACAGAATTAGGATTTTTGTAATCTCTCTCTCTCTTTCACTAGGTAATTCAGAACGAAGCGACTAATTGGCTAACAAAAATATGGTAAGTTTGAAATGGTGGGGCTGATAACCAAAACAGGCAATCTTTCAACAAAATCAGCTACTGTATCAGATCTGCAGGGTGATATGTTTTCTACCTACCTTAAACCAAAATTCAAAGGATATCCTCAATCATTGCTAACTGCCTTACTTCCCAAACCAGATAAATTAATTAAAAAGAAAATTATAAAACACTCAGAGAAGCTTGACATACCGGTGATTAACCAGCACGTCTTCGACAAAGGAAAATCATGCCTCTAGTATACTAGAATTCTTTGACTTTGCCAACAAAATATTGGACTAAATGGAACATAGGTTTGATGCACTGTGGCAGTTCCTATACCCCTATAAGCATTCAATTCAATTTTCTTCAAATAAAAGTAACCTTTGAATATACAGAAGCCTTTCGAACTGACCCAACTCCATCCACCATTTAAGTGAACACAAACTCCCATTGCCTTGACCAACACTGAATGCTTTTAAAACTCCCTCTCACAGTACACATATTACAGGATGAATCTTTGGAGTACAATTTAATGTTGGGAAATTTCATCCAATTTCATCCCCTTACTGTAGGTCTGTGAGGGAAATTACAGAACGTGGGATAGGAGAAATGAATGTTTGATGAGTGTAATTGGAATTATCCAGTTCCCTCTTCCCATCCTCACTCCACTCACATATATGAAAAAGTGTGAATAGAGCACTCAACCAGAGTGTTCTATTAGCTTTCAACCAGCAACAAATGTAGTTCAACTTTGCAAATGAGTGAACATTCAAGCAATGGAGCCCTCAACGAGGCACTGGTCCAGCATAGCACTCAAGAAAATGCTTAAATTTAGGCACATGATTTTAGGTATATGTGCACTGCAGTCGGGATGTATGACGGCATCCCGGATGGTAGTCAAGATATGTGATGGCAGCTTGTAGACATAGCCAAGGTAGCTTTAATCTCACTAGCTTGGGTAACAATAGCAGTGAAGCCACAACAGCAGTGGCTATTTGAGTATGTACACAGGGTCCCGGTGGGCTAGGCTAGCCAGTGCAACCACCCATGTTCCCAGAGCTTCACCGCTATTGTTACTCAAACTAGTTTTGATCTAGCTAGAGCAATCAACTATAGTGTAGACATATCACTCAGTGTTTTGATGGATCAAAGCCCTAGTTCTCAGCTGGCATTAAATTTTCTAGAATGTCATGCTTCCTTTTTCTTACACATACAAATGAACAAACACATTAGGGGATGGAAGTTGTGGGATACAGAATTCAAATCTGAGCACAAGAGGAGCTGCTGGATGTTCATCACTTTTGAAGAAGCCGGTCACTTATTTAATATCTAATTACGGATTTAGGAGTGTAACTTTAAGCACCCATTATTGATAATCTTTGCCAGAAGATTTATAATTTTAGATTGATGGGTATACAGTGCTCTATATGTGAACAATGAAAGCATGAATATTTTGGCATGACTTCTGTTATATCTGGATTCTTAAGTTAACTGTTGGGAATGAAACCCTAAAGATATTTGATATTGCTTTGTTTGACTAACTCTTGCTTTTTTGTGTGTGTGCATGCAAGTCATAAAATCAATAAAATCTACAGCATGTAAAGAAAAACAAATATGTAGAACTCACAACTTTTTGGTATTTTAATGGCCACCTAGAATGCAAACTTACGTATCTAACAATAGATTGTTTCATTTTTATTGTTGTGTCTAAATCTTGCCAAGAGAATTGATACTGAACATGTTCTGTTACTGTTCATGTTTAATACAAATTCTATAATGAAGTATGAAGTGTATAAATACTAATGATTAAAGCATTCAGCAAAAGATAGTAGCATGACATACTGCTTTGACTTTTCAGCATTCTTTACTGTGATTGACTGTGTATTTCATCTCTTCCCATGGGTCTGTGACTCTGAAAACAGAAGAAAACTTAAATAGTCAACCAATCAAATGATGGAGCATTACAAAGATCAAAGCAGTCCAGCACTCAATTATGTAATTTACAAAATACAAGAGTCATCAACATTCAGAAACATTATTTTTGTGACAAAAAGCATATAAAGAAAAGAAAATAGTCCATTATAAATCATCATTCAGGACAATAATTGTAACAAGAATGAGAAATTGACCCAATGTGTCCAACGCTCATTATGATGCTTGAATTGTAACCTTATGGTCCTCTTTGGAAACCAAACAGAAAATAGACAAGATGTGAAAAAGGTTTAATGAAGATATTAAAAAAAAACCTACAATCTCAAATGTAGCAATAAACACATCATGCCTATCATTGAAAATAATATGAGCCATATTTGGTGCTATCATTAACAGACTTGGGCAAAACAACAGAAAAAAATCATGAACATTTCATGAAATTTGTACATATGCATGATTTATTTGCAAATAGTTTGCACAGTTTTTATAAGGATCTGGTCATAAAATGCAAATTTTACTGGCTTAGTATAAGGCTAATGTAGTGCCCATCTTTAAAAAAGGGAAGAAGGAGGATCCTGGGAACTACAGGCCGGTCAGCCTAACCTCAGTCCCTGGAAAAATCATGGAGCAGGTCCTCAAAGAATCAATCCTGAAGCACTTAGAGGAGAGGAAAGTGATCAGGAACAGTCAGCATGGATTCACCAAGGGAAGGTCATGCCTGACTAATCTAATCGCCTTTTATGATGAGATTACTGGTTCTGTGGATGAAGGGAAAGCAGTGGATGTATTGTTTCTTGACTTTAGCAAAGCTTTTGACACGGTCTCCCACAGCATTCTTGTCAGCAAGTTAAGGAAGTATGGGCTGGATGAATGCACTATAAGGTGGGTAGAAAGCTGGCTAGATTGTCGGGCTCAACGGGTAGTGATCAATGGCTCCATGTCTAGTTGGCAGCCGGTGTCAAGTGGAGTGCCCCAGGGGTCGGTCCTGGGGCCCGTTTTGTTCAATATCTTCATAAATGATCTGGAGGATGGTGTGGATTGCACTCTCAGCAAATTTGCGGATGATACTAAACTGGGAGGAGTGGTAGATACGCTGGAGGGGAGGGATAGGATACAGAAGGACCTAGACAAATTGGAGGATTGGGCCAAAAGAAATCTAATGAGGTTCAATAAGGATAAATGCAGGGTCCTGCACTTAGGATGGAAGAATCCAATGCACCGCTACAGACTAGGGACCGAATGGCTCGGCAGCAGTTCTGCGGAAAAGGACCTAGGGGTGACAGTGGACGAGAAGCTGGATATGAGTCAGCAGTGTGCCCTTGTTGCCAAGAAGGCCAATGGCATTTTGGGTTGTATAAGTAGGGGCATAGCGAGCAGATCGAGGGACGTGATCGTTCCCCTCTATTCGACACTGGTGAGGCCTCATCTGGAGTACTGTGTCCAGTTTTGGGCCCCACACTACAGGAAGGATGTGGATAAATTGGAAAGAGTACAACGAAGGGCAACGAAAATGATTAGGGGTCTAGAGCACATGACTTATGAGGAGAGGCTGAGGGAGCTGGGATTGTTTAGTCTGCAGAAGAGAAGAATGAGGGGGGATTTGATAGCTGCTTTCAACTACCTGAAAGGGGGTTTCAAAGAGGATGGCTCTAGACTGTTCTCAATGGTAGCAGATGACAGAACGAGGAGTAATGGTCTCAAGTTGCAATGGGGGAGGTTTAGATTGGATATTAGGAAAAACTTTTTCACTAAGAGGGTGGTGAAACACTGGAATGCGTTACCTAGGGAGGTGGTAGAATCTCCTTCCTTAGAGGTTTTTAAGGTCAGGCTTGACAAAGCCCTGGCTGGGATGATTTAACTGGGACTTGGTCCTGCTTTGAGCAGGGGGTTGGACTAGATGACCTTCTGGGGTCCCTTCCAACCCTGATATTCTATGATTCTATGATTCTATGATTCTAAGTGTTAATGAAGCACAAAAACTATCCTCAACAAGGAAAATACATACCAATGGGCATATTATGATACAAATCAACAGGAGTAAATGTATCTTCTACCCCATATAATGAATCACTGCAGACCATGTATTTACTTCTGGAATAAAGAGCAACTCAACATAAGTAAGGCTACCAGAAACTGGGCCTGAATAACCTCTAGAAAGTTATATCCTTGAGAACAGATTACACAAAAAGAAAAACAGCTCATTTTTAAATCAGTACAGTACTTGGAAAAAGTGTATGAAAGAATCTAATGTACAAGGTTAATGAAAATATTTTCAAATAAATATGTTAACCGAGTTCTTATATAGAAGTCCATAGTAATACAGAAAAAAATAGCTAGCCGTAAATAAGAAGCTGACACCCTGTACTGTAGTTTACCACATTCTGTACTCTAGAATTCTCTAAATCACAAAGTTACCTATGATCAAGTTCAGAACATCGCTTGAACAAACACTGTTGTGCTGTCACATCTTCCTCTAAAATTAAACAAAAAAGACAGCAGTAGGACCTGGGGAAAAGGAACAAACCCTCAAAAGTCAAAATAGATTGTGACGCATGATTTTGACTTCTGTTATTGCTAGTGTACAGAACATTTGTGAGGGAGGAAAAGCACAATGGGGCTGTGATGGTACAGAACATTTCAGGCACCTCTGGATCTCTGAAGTATTGATAGACATCAAGGCACCAAGATCAGTGAAGGATAGAGTTTAGAGAAAACAAACAGACAGCTCAAATTAATAGCCAATATAATTCTTACAAAACTCCCATATAACCCAATCTTCAAAGTGTGCTGGATATGTATTTGAGAAATAGAATTTGTCAACCTTTAAAAACTCCCATGAGTCCCTTTCTATTTAATTCCACAGTGCTCATCCTGTTTACTGCATTGAAAATCATTCCAAATTAAAGGTTATAAAATGGGAAAAGTTAACAAGGGCTTTGAAACAATAAGGAATACGAACTTTGTAAAAATATTTATTTGGCCTTCTGCCCTGGTAGTAATCAACTAAAATTAGGGGAAGGAACAAATATTTCAATTTTTATAGAAGATCAGGGTTGGAAGGGACCTCAGGAGGTCATCTAGTCCAACCCCCTGCTCAAAGCAGGGCCAATCCCCAATTTTTGCCCCAGGCCCCTAAATGGCCCCCTCAAGGATTGAACTCACAACCCTGGGTTTAGGAAGCCAATGCTCAAACCACTGAGCTATCCCTCCTCTCCTCTTTAAAAAGAGGTAACACAAAATAAATCTATCTGGTGCTGTAGCTTAGTGCACTCTAGTTTTTTATACTTTTTAAACCTTGCTTCAGGCATAAGTAAAATCTTAGCTCAAGTTGTACAAAACTCAGTGCTTTTATGTCATACTGGTTCATGTGCATTTTTTGTAAACCATTAAACCACCAAATTTCTTTCTGAGTTTCATGGTACAATACATCCGAAAATTCAAAGTGAAACAGCCAAGACTACAAAATAATGCTTCTTTTTGACTCCATGTTTTCCTTCTCCTTCACTTTTAATGTCATCAGAGGTCATCAGGTGACACTCTTGCATACTTTGTATACCTTAGGACAAGACAGAACACATTGTTTAGAGAATTAATCATAGAATCATAGAATCATAGAATATCAGGGTTGGAAGGGACCCCAGAAGGTCATCTAGTCCAACCCCCTGCTCAAAGCAGGACCAAGTCCCAGTTAAATCATCCCAGCTAGGGCTTTGTCAAGCCTGACCTTAAAAACCTCTAAGGAAGGAGATTCTACCACCTCCCTAGGTAACGCATTCCAGTGTTTCACCACCCTCTTAGTGAAAAAGTTTTTCCTAATATCCAATCTAAACCTCCCCCATTGCAACTTGAGACCATTACTCCTCGTTCTGTCATCTGCTACCATTGAGAACAGTCTAGAGCCATCCTCTTTGAAACCCCCTTTCAGGTAGTTGAAAGCAGCTATCAAATCCCCCCTCATTCTTCTCTTCTGCAGACTAAACAATCCCAGCTCCCTCAGCCTCTCCTCATAAGTCATGTGCTCTAGACCCCTAATCATTTTCGTTGCCCTTCGTTGTACTCTTTCCAATTTATCCACATCCTTCCTGTAGTGTGGGGCCCAAAACTGGACACAGTACTCCAGATGAGGCCTCACCAGTGTCGAATAGAGGGGAACGATCACGTCCCTCGATCTGCTCGCTATGCCCCTACTTATACAACCCAAAATGCCATTGGCCTTCTTGGCAACAAGGGCACACTGCTGACTCATATCCAGCTTCTCGTCCACTGTCACCCCTAGGTCCTTTTCCGCAGAACTGCTGCCGAGCCATTCGGTCCCTAGTCTGTAGCGGTGCATTGGATTCCTCCATCCTAAGTGCAGGACCCTGCATTTATCCTTATTGAACCTCATTAGATTTCTTTTGGCCCAATCCTCCAATTTGTCTAGGTCCTTCTGTATCCTATCCCTCCCCTCCAGCGTATCTACCACTCCTCCCAGTTTAGTATCATCCGCAAATTTGCTGAGAGTGCAATCCACACCATCCTCCAGATCATTTATGAAGATATTGAACAAAACGGGCCCCAGGACCGACCCCTGGGGCACTCCACTTGACACCGGCTGCCAACTAGACATGGAGCCATTGATCACTACCCGTTGAGCCCGACAATCTAGCCAGCTTTCTACCCACCTTATAGTGCATTCATCCAGCCCATACTTCCTTAACTTGCTGACAAGAATGCTGTGGGAGACCGTGTCAAAAGCTTTGCTAAAGTCAAGAAACAATACATCCACTGCTTTCCCTTCATCCACAGAACCAGTAATCTCATCATAAAAGGCGATTAGATTAGTCAGGCATGACCTTCCCTTGGTGAATCCATGCTGACTGTTCCTGATCACTTTCCTCTCCTCTAAGTGCTTCAGGATTGATTCTTTGAGGACCTGCTCCATGATTTTTCCAGGGACTGAGGTGAGGCTGACCGGCCTGTAGTTCCCAGGATCCTCCTTCTTCCCTTTTTTAAAGATGGGCACTACATTAGCCTTTTTCCAGTCATCCGGGACTTCCCCCGTTCGCCACGAGTTTTCAAAGATAATGGCCAAGGGCTCTGCAATCACAGCCGCCAATTCCTTCAGCACTCTCGGATGCAATTCGTCCGGCCCCATGGACTTGTGCACGTCCAGCTTTTCTAAATAGTCCCTAACCACCTCTATCTCTACAGAGGGCTGGCCATCTCTTCCCCATTTTGTGTTGCCCAGCACAGCAGTCTGGGAGCTGACCTTGTTAGTGAAAACAGAGGCAAAAAAAGCATTGAGTACATTAGCTTTTTCCACATCCTCTGTCACTAGCTTGCCTCCCTCATTCAGTAAGGGGCCCACACTTTCCTTGGCTTTCTTCTTGTTGCCAACATACCTGAAGAAACCCTTCTTGTTACTCTTGACATCTCTTGCTAGCTGCAGCTCCAGGTGCGATTTGGCCCTCCTGATATCTTTCCTACATGCCCGAGCAAAATTTTTATACTCTTCCCTGGTCATATGTCCAAGCTTCCACTTCTTGTAAGCTTCTTTTTATGTTTAAGATCCGCTAGGATTTCACCATTAAGCCAAGCTGGTCGCCTGCCATATTTACTATTCTTTCGACTCATCGGGATGGTTTGTCCCTGTAACCTCAACAGGGATTCCTTGAAATACAGCCAGCTCTCCTGGACTCCCTTCCCTTTCATGTTAGTCCCCCAGGGGATCCTGGCCATCTGTTCCCTGAGGGAGTCAAAGTCTGCTTTCCTGAAGTCCAGGGTCCGTATCCTGCTGCTTACCTTTCTTCCCTGCGTCAGGATCCTGAACTCAACCAACTCATGGTCACTGCCTCCCAGATTCCCATCCACTTTTGCTTCCCCCACTAATTCTACCCGGTTTGTGAGCAGCAGGTCAAGAAAAGCGCTCCCCCTAGTTGGCTCCCCTAGCACTTGCACCAGGAAATTGTCCCCTACGCTTTCCAAAAACTTCCTGGATTGTCTATGCACCGCTGTATTGCTCTCCCAGCAGATATCAGGAAAATTAAAGTCACCCATGAGAATCAGGGCATGCGATCTAGTAGCTTCCGTGAGTTGCCGGAAGAAAGCCTCATCCACCTCATCCCCCTGGTCCGGTGGTCTATAGCAGACTCCCACCATGACATCACTCTTGTTGCACACACTTCTAAACTTAATCCAGAGACACTCAGGTTTTTCCACAGTTTCGTACCGGAGCTCTGAGCAGTCATACTGCTCCCTTACATACAGTGCTACTCCCCCACCTTTTCTGCCCTGCCTGTCCTTCCTGAACAGTTTATAACCATCCATGACTGTACTCCAGTCATGTGAGTTATCCCACCAAGTCTCTGTTATTCCAATCACGTCATAATTCCTTGACATCACCAGGACCTCCAGTTCTCCCTGCTTGTTTCCAAGGCTTTGTGCATTTGTATATAAGCACTTGAGATAACCTGTTGATCGCCCCTCATTCCCAGTATGAGGCAGGAGCCCTCCCCTCACAGACATTCCTGCCTGTGCTTCCTCCCGGTATCCCGCTTTCCCACTTACCTCAGGGCTTTGGTCTCCTTCCCCCGGTGAACCTAGTTTAAAGCCCTCCTCACTAGGTTAGCCAGCCTGCTGGCAAAGATGTTCTTCCCTCTCTTCGTAAGATGGAGCCCGTCTCTGCCCAGCACTCCTCCTTCATGGAACACCATCCCATGGTCAAAGAATCCAAAGCCTTCTCTCCGACACCACCTGCGTAGCCATTCGTTGACCTCCACGATTCGACGGTCCCTACCCAGGCCTTTTCCTTCCACGGGGAGGATGGACGAGAACACCACTTGCGCCTCCAACTCCTTTATCCTTCTTCCCAGAGCCACATAGTCCGCAGTGATCCGCTCAAGGTCATTCTTGGCAGTATCATTGGTGCCCACGTGGAGAAGCAGGAAGGGGTAGCGATCCGAGGGCTTGATGAGTCTCGGCAGTCTCTCCGTCACATCACGAATCTTAGCCCCTGGCAAGCAGCAGACTTCTCGGTTTTCCCGGTCAGGGCGGCAGATAGATGACTCAGTCCCCCGGAGGAGAGAGTCCCCGACCACCACCACCCGCCTTCTCCTCTTGGGAGTGGTGGTCGTGGAACCTCCAACCTCAGGACATCGCATCTCATGCCTCCCAACCAGCGGAGTCTCCTTCTGCTTTCTCCCCCCAGACATATCATCTGGTCCACTCTCCGCATTGGTACCTGTGGAGAGAACATGAAAGCGGTTAGTTACCTGTGTCTGTGTTACTGGAACCCGGACATTCCGCTTACCTCTTCTGGAGGTCACATGTTGCCAAGCTTCTTCACTGGCCTCTTGGCTCCTCTGTGCAACCTGCTCTACATCTTTAGAGCTTTGTGCCCCTAGAAGGCTATCCTGAGTTTGGTCCAGAAAATCCTCAGTCTCTCGTATACAACGCAGGGTCGTTACCTGTTGCTCCAGACCTTCAATCTTCTCTTCCAATATGGAGACCAGCTTGCACTTTGTACAGACAAAGTCGCTTCTGTCCTGTGGAAGAAAGACAAACATGGCACATCCAGTGCAGGTCACAACAGCTGAATTCCCCCCTTCCATATCACCTACCTACTACGGAGCTTCCTCAGAGACGTTGGCAAGATGTAAGCCTCAATGGGCTCACTCCAGGCGAACTCCCAGGCAAACTCCTGCTGTGAGCTGCTCTGCTGTCCCCGCTGCTCAGCTGGTTCGCGAGGCTCTGGCTATTTTCAAACAGCCAGGCTTCCCTGACGCAAACACACAGACACCCTAATGCCCGCCCCCTGCAGGCTAGCAGCCAATCAGACACTCACTCAGGCTCCCTCCCAGCAAACACACGCTCGGATACTTCCTCAGCAAGCAAACACACACACTCGGATACTTACCAGTCCCAGGCAAACTCCTGCTGTGAGCTGCTCTGCTGTCCCCGCTGCTCCGCTGGTTCGCTGCCGCTCGAATTGGTGTGAGTGTATTCATGAAATCGCAACAAAAAATCTCTTAAATTATTGTTCACATTTTTGAACCCTTGAATTTTAGTTTTTCAGATCCCCCAAATTTCCCAAATTTATTCACAAGGCAGCACACAAAATTCATTTTCACCTCCACATTTTGTGTATCTGAAATTTCACCTAAAATATAGGCATGGCAGCTCTGTTTGGCAATTTTTATTTGCGGAAAATGGGAAAGATTACAGGAGTTCTCAGAATTTTTCCATATGTCATCTACAGTTTAATAGAGACTTTGTCTCATATGCCCACTTCCCTTCCCATCTGCAATTGCATAACTTGCATGTGAAAGCTACAGTGATTAGCTCACATGGAAAAACATTATAGGTATATATAACATTGTTAGCTGTCTTTGAATATAATGTAGCATCTGGAAATGAGGAGACTTAGTATCATGTAACCATCAAGCATTCTGTAGGCCATCAACAAGTGCTCCACAATCTACCAGTGATCGATGCCCTACAGTTTGAAAGCCACTGGGATGCAGCAACACACAGGAAGTCACATGCACATTTATATTATGTTAGACACACACAAAGTCCAGGGGCCCAATCCTCCCATTGCACATATTACTCCCAATAACTTCAAGAGTTATGCACAGTCAGCAGCATTTTTTTGGTTTTATTAGGATCCAAATATTAAAATTTGTCTCTTGGAAGGAAATATAGATATAGTTCTGCATTTTCCCCTACTCTCGTTATTCCTAATCCAAGGAAAATTGAGCTATTTTTATTTTATTTTAAATTATAATGGAATGATAATGCAACTTGCCAGAATGAAGACCCTGGAGCCTGACTCCCTACAGAATCCAATAAATATACAGCACATATAAGTTTCCTCATCTTGACCTACCTGAATGTACTAAGTCTCACCTGAATGGACTGCTTTGAATGGCAGCAAAGTAATTCATTTTCCAAGCTTCAACTGTCTTTGGCCTCTCTGTTGAGAACATTGATCAGTGAAAAGTGTGACAGTGTTTGTGCGTTAGAGAGGCCTATTCTCCAAGATACTGGATTAAGACCACCAGCTCATTTTATCTAGTCCACTAACCCACTGTCAACTGGTAATGATTTTCTGTTATTATTGACCTAGGTTACATTCAGATGTGAAAGTCTTAGGATCCTTTTGCCAGTTGGTGGTTCAATGATGTGGCTGTAATGCAGTCTATTACTGAAACATAAAGGATGGACATTGTTATGGACATAAAACATAGGCTAACTTCCTCCTCTGAGAAGCTGGGAAAGTGTCATATTATCACGATTGAAAGAAATTGGCACCTCTCGAATCAAGAGCAAGATTCCGGTACCAAAGGAGATGGAGGACTTTTCTTGTATAGTTTAAAACAGGTTTATTAGGACACCGGTAAAATTTATTATACCATGAGATTATACAAAATAACCTACTTACTCTACAAAAAAGCATTCATAAAGAATCATCACCCTGAACTAGCAATCACTGGCAAATAAATGTGTCCAGGCAGTATGCACACTAAAATTATCTGGAAATTGCATTAATAATATCTAGCAGTCTACCCAGGGTATTATTTTTCATTCAGGCTCATCCATTAATTTGAAATCTGCAGTAAAACAAGAGAAATGTGCTTTGTTATGTTAAAACAATTCTAAAATGTGACATCTCCTTCAAAGTCTTGCTGAACAAAAAGTATATAGTAAGTTTTAATGTTGGCTCACAAATTTATTTGCACTTTGCTGCATTTAACAGATCATCAGAATACATATAAGAAAAGCAGCTTATGCCATCTCTGTCCTGGCATTTTGGTTAAAAGCATGGCACTATAGCCATGTTGCTATAGCACTTCCTTTCAGCTGATTTGTTCAATTTTTTACATTTATTTGATTAATATGCCACCTAAGCCCACTAACAATCTTTTCCCGGCATGTTTTGGGTAAGTGCTACCACAGTGATTCAGGATGCAAGTCACTAATAAAAGTCATGCTAAGAAGATCCAGAACAACTGACCAAGAATATATTACTTCATCATCTCTAAAAAGTTTAGTAGACCAGCAAAATAAATCATAACCTAGCTCACGCAGAGAGGGAATAAACTGCTTCGTATACTCTAAGCACTTTATCTTAAACTATTCAGATAAAATGCAGACACTCATTAGGGGTAAAGATTTTTAGCTAGAGGTGAATTTCAACAGGGTTAGTATTAGCAAAATAAGTAGCATTTCCTGTCCAGAAGTTCTCAAAGCATTTATGAACATGAACCTCTCTGCTTTACGTAAAATCTCTCCCAATGAATGACAACCTGAGAGTTATACTGTGCCAGAATTCAAGACAAAACAGGAAGACAGTGGCACTACATTCAAAAAGAACTGAAGTAAAATATTTAAAGGCCTGCCATTGAATCATGGACTTTACCTTTCAGTGGTGGTGAGATGCACATGTGCATCAACAGGATAAAAAAGATTGTACTCTTTCTATATGTTTGCACAATGCCTAGCTCTATGGGACCCTTAGTCCTGATCGGAATTTCTGGACACTGCTGTAATCAAAAACAAACAAATGACAACCAACAACAAACAAATAAATAATAAAATAATAAATAACACATATTGTGAAAAAAGTAATTAATAGCTATAAATAATACATAGTAGACTCCCCCAACATCAAATGTGATACGAATTATGTGATAAGTACCATAGCATATGGCCAAACTCTATTTAAGCACAGGCTTGCATTGAGGATGAGGCAGAGCTTCATCATCCTAGGCAGAAAAAATGTGCTGAAAGAGTTAGGGCTAATCTACACTAGAAGCGCTAACTCAGCACAGCTGCACTGTTGCAGCTGGGTTGCTGTATCACATCTGGTGAAGACGCTCTATATCGATGGGAGAAAGTGCTCCCAGCAGCATAATAAATCCACCTTCACGAGAGGTTGTACCTATGTTGGTGGCAGAAGCTGTCACACCGACATAGCGCTGGCTACACTGGCGCTTAGGTCAGTGTAACTTATGTCGTTCAGGGTGGTGGCTTATTCACACCCCTGAGCAACAGAACTTATACCAAAGTAAGTGGTTGTGTAGACCTGGCCTCAGAATCTTTCCTCAAGCTTCCTCATGTACACGTGTGTGTGTGCCAGTCCACCCTTCTCCGGCCACTTCACTAATTTCCCATCTTTTTTTAAAGAACAGCCCAAATACTTCTGTGCATCCTGCAAGCAATCAGCTATCCCTATGCCTGTGCCTTCTGTTACTTGATACCCATTCATCTCTTTCCTGTGTATTGTCCCCACCTGCAGGGCTCTCACAGTTTCTTATAACAACATTCCCGAAATTCTAATAGTTCCATGTTATGATCAATATACTCTCAAATTAAACTGCATTGGAAAGTATACATGAAGCAATATTGGCTGCAAATACAATTGATTAATATGAGCTCTTTGTTGCAAGGTATAAACCCAGTACTACAGCCACTTCTTTACTCAGCCTCTTAAACTAGGATTTTAGCTGCCAATTGTCATAAACTACAATGACATTTTATACTTATTATAATATATGCTGAGTTTTGTGGAAATAAGCGCTTAGGACCAGAGGTGACTTGGAAGTTGGCACCTCATCTACTTAGGGGCTTTTGACAATCCCATTAGGTGCCTATCTATATCTTTAGATGCCTTTGAAAATCTATCCCCCACTCCCTATTAATATCAACTGGATTTGGGCACCTACCTTTGAACATCTTAGTCAAAGCTTATAACTGCACAGGAACAGTTTCCACCATTGGCCAATTACTTTTAATTGTTTACCCATTGGGAGGGGAAAAGGAAAAGCAAACTACCCCTCAGGGAGCATAAGGACCAAGATTTGGGCTATTTCCTGTGCAGGCAAACCAGGGAAGGATGGAGGGATCCTTGTATCTTCTTCCTCCAGTGTATCCAAGTGGGGCGCCACTGCTGGCAGCTTTATAAAACTTAAAAGAAATCATTTGTTTTTAGTGGGTTAATATTTTAGTGAGTGTTTTTATTGGGCTCTTTACAGCCAGAAATTGGTCCAACCAATTCCAGCATGCAAAGTGTTTTCATCACTGAATTCCCATCCCCTGAAAAAACAGGGCTTAAATAATGGAAATGCTGACACCATCTTAACCATAACAGTATGAACAGTGCCACTATAATTACCATTAAAGGAAGAGATCTTAGAATATGAGACAGAGTGATGCTCTCATTAATTTCCCTGCCTGCTGCAACCAGGATTCAGATACAGCTCAGACTCTAAAGGTCAAAAGTCTTATCAATCTGAGCGATAAACGTTTAGCATAGCGAGATGGAATGTCATGAGGGGATGGAAGAGAAAAGCTTGTGTGCTAGCATGGTGACCTTGAAGTAACAAATTGAAAATGTTAATAACAATTTAGATTAAGTTTTAGTAATGATTCCTTGATTATCATGATGACAAAAAATTCAAATAAAATTAAACACAGTAAACAGGTGATACATAGCAGATTTCATTATCTGGATTGGTTATTATAACCACTCCAGGTTTACCTATGAGAGGATGCTTTACATATCAATACTGAGTTTACTTCTATTACATTTGCCAAGGATGAGCATATGCAAATAATTGTGAAACATTATTTGTAAGCACTTGCAGAATCTGTCATTTTTTGTTTTCATAACAATATGTAGCTCACACCATTCAAAATCAATTAGCAAGGACCCAGAGAACTGTTATTCTGTGTACTTTATCTTATCACTAACTTATTGCTTGAAGATTACATATTGTTGTGGAATTTTGGCTATTAACTCCAACTGTGACTACTGAAACTTCCGATAGTAAAACTGAAGCTCTGGACAATCCTTAAGCCACCTTGTGGTATGTCTTACAGTGCACATGTGTTGATATACCCTAGTTTATGCAAGGGTTATGAATGAGGGAACGGCCTAACAGATTAGACATTCCAAGTCTTATGCATTTAGAAAATAGCTTGAATAAAACATATGCTTTGATAAGATAATAAGCAATCTCATTGGCCCTATATAGGTCTATGTATATAGTCAGACTAGTGTGTCATGCAATATTACATATGCTTTACTTCAAAACTTCCTTAGATTCAGTTTTTTTCTTTCCCATTGGGGCATAGAGGACTTTAAATTCATTCCTACGGCATTTTAATGGTAAGAACACCACTAAATACCTGGATTTCCAAGATGGTTTGACCCTGATCCATTGCGAATCAGGTAAAGCTTTAATCATTCTTCTTTTCCAAGAGGCTTGGCAATATCTTGAATTAATTCCCCATGATTTACCTATTCTGTTGTGCCTGAATCTTGCAATACGTATACTTGGCAGTTGTAATGCAGAGCTGTTATGGATGGTTTTTCAGCCTTCTCCACTTCATTATTTAAAACATGCCAACACAACTTATTAAAACAAAATTTAAAAAAAGAAGTAAATTGGTTAACATTCATACAGTTTCTAACGGGTGGCCCTCGCAAGTTCTACACCATAAAAACTAGTCATGCAACAAAGTGAGCTATAGATGAAACCCCATGAGAAGCGTAGCCAAGACAAATAATAAACAGGTGTTCTAGACAAATAGGGAGCTCACCCAAAGCAAATCTGATAGGTTATTCACTGGGTATTTTCTCACTCTTAACTCAGTAGCTGAATTCTACATTCGCTAGCCTCTACCTAGCACTTGCAGAAACTTCCCTCCCTGCTGTGGTTAGTGGAGAATGGTTGTGGGGAAGGGATACATATCTCCTACATAGAAAAGAGCTAAACTCCTCCAGGGGCCTCCTGCAGAGCAGCATGCAAGGGGAAGAAGGGATGAAGGAAGCATTGGTGGACTGGGGAGGAGCAGGGCCAAGATATCCACCATTGCCCTATGCCCCATAGAGGACTGGATTAGGAGTAGTGGGACCTATTTCTGTCATTAGGGTGGAGTGGTTTTGCATCTGATCCCAATCCCCCTGCTTGGTTCTGCTGCAGATAAATGGGAGATCATTGAGTCATATGAAGAAATAATAAGTATAGATTAATATGTCAGCAAATTAATAAGTGAAAGACAGGTTTCAACTGGGTGTCCCGAGGCATTTCTTATGGAAAGGCCGATAATGTAATCACATGATTAAAGAGGCTTGGGGGTATTGTTTTTTGTTTGTTTATAAATTACTCCAACAGATATTTGCAGTGTTGTTGCTGTGTTTGTCCCAGGATATGAGACTGACAAGGTGGGGAGAGGTAATATCTTTGATTGGACCAACTTCTTCAGATCTCTTCTTCAGGTTCTTTCAGCTCTGTGTAGCTCAAAAGCTTGTCTCTTTCACCAACAGATGTTGGTCCAGTCAAAGATATTACCTCACCCAGCTTGTCTCTTGAACAGAAGAGAACTGCCCACAGAGAAGACATCAACCCTGACAGCTGATCACTGCTGTGAGAAACTAATCAATAGCAGGTCCATCTGATTAGCATTGGGTTTAAGAAACTGCTTGTAGTTGGAAAACATTTAGAAATTATCCTGCTTATACATCATATTTGTAATATTTATTGTATTACACTACAGCACCTTACAATACACACAATGGAATAACATTTCTGCATGGTTCAGAGAGGAGCAAAAATGCACTAGAAATATATGAAAGGGTTCAAAACCACAGAAGGGGAACAGCAGTTAAATGGCATGAACCACTGTCCCCATAAACACATACATATGAATAGTGTGAGACTGGAACCAAGGCCCTGATCTAGCCAAGCACTTGGATATGGGCTTAATATTTTGAGGCAAAAAGTTACTTTTTGACAAAAACTAAAATTTTCCACAGAAAGTTTTCAAGTTTGATGACCAATTCGGAAATGATTTTTTTATATCTTTTAGAAAAATTAAGTATATTTCAGTTTTTTCCTTCTATTTTCAAAAATTTTTTTTTACTTTTTTACCTAAAACAAAGTGTATTTTGGGGAAAATTTTAAAGGTTGAAAAGTCAAAGCAACAAAGCAAAAATGGAAAACATTCAAACAAAAATCAGTTGCAGGGGAAAGGACTGAAATAATAAAAACCTGAAATTTTTCGAAAACACCTTGATGTTTTGCAAAATTTAAAAAAATAAACAAGTCATATTTAAGTAAAATATGCCAATTCTTTTAATAAGATTACCAGAATTTTTTAACATGGGCAAAATAACATTTTCAGCTACCCTTGTTCTTGGAAACAGCTATATCATTTTGGCTGAAATTTTCCAAAAATCTTCAGCCTGAGGCAGAAATGGAAAATTTCAGCCCAAACAGTTAAAGACTGGCAAAGTTATAAGCAACTGAAAACAGGGTTTTACAATGGGAACTATTAGGTGAACTTAATAATTGACAATGAAAAAAGAAAAGTGATAGAAGAAAACCAGCTGAAAGTTTATTTTAAAGATGAGGCACAAGTGGTTACATCTTTAAATGAGATAGCAATGGGCCCTGTATACTAATGGGCTACATCACCAACACAGAAAAGAGCTAGTGCCATGCCCATGTCCCTTTCAGGCCCCATTTATTATTCAAACACAAAAACTCATGAGTAACACAAAAACAAAGCAATTTGCAAGCTGCAGGCCCCAGAAGCTTTTCCACTGTCTCACTCAGCCCCAAGAAAGAGCATGCACTCTTCCCTTAAATCATCTGCTGGGTCATGTGACAGACAGGTAGACCTTAACCCTGTCCTGGATATTTTACCCTGTCCCAGGCCCTACATGAGTGAAATATTCACTGTGTCATAATAGTTAGGATCCAAGATGTCTACTACACTTTAATAATGATGTGGGTCTATGATCAAATGGGAAATTAAATCCTCATCACCCTGTCATCAAGAGTCAGTAATGAAACTCCAAATATCATGTTATAGCGATGAAAAAGGAATTAAAGAATTGCCAGAGCCAAAGTTATTAGGATGATGGTCAAGGCCAGTGAAGGGTATGATGATCATCCTAATAATAGTGATTCTTTTTCTAATAAAGCACCAAAATAGATCATCTAATTCAGTAAATGACTGATGAACAGAGAAAAAAAAGTGGTGCACTGGATTAGGTGAAAAAAAAATATATGATTCGGGAGGATTTAGAGGGGCAATTTGTCCTTGAAGCAATAATATAAGCATCAAAGGTCATCATGGTAGTGCTAGTTAATACACAGAACAAAATAGAAAACTGATTTCTGCACATTTAACATCATCACAGAATGGAAAACGATGACTTACTGTCTAAGACAGTAATTGTTCTTCTGTGTTTTAATTAAATTAAATGGCTTGCACCAACTTTTTCTCTAACTTTAATAGTTCAGCAATGAAAAGATGTGGGAATTAAAACAGTACATTCTCCATTAGGACCAAAAAACAGGAAATATAAAAGAATGGATTAAATTACATGCAGACAAGCTGTTTCTGCAAAATAGAACCAGACTGCAAAATAGTGTTCATCGACATTTCAACCATTTCCAGAATATCTGAGCCATAGTCAGAAATGTGATTATAAACTAATTACTTCCAAGCAAAAAGCCCTACCAGGTAGCTTCCCACATCAATAAAGAGGTTAATGGTGAACTATAGTTATGCAGTGATATAACTTGATTTAAAATATATTTAGCAACATTCCTGAATTTAAACAGTAGTAAAGACTGGTCTTGAGATGGAAAGGGTAAATAATGTAATAATAGCCTCTTTATTTATATTAAATGCCTCCAAATTTCAGGGAACATGAAAAACAGCAAATAAGATTTATGATAAAAATCATATCTTAATATGATATCATATATAATGATATAATAATAATATTACAAAAATAATAATAATACAAAAATATCATATATTAAAGAATGTGAATTGAGATCACTGCTAGAGAGTTAGCATTTCCTAATCTAAATGTTTAGGTTTCAGACAGAAGTTTTGGGTTTTCCATTTTTTAGCCAAAATTCAAAATTTTCCACAGGAAAAAAAATTCCAACAAGCTCTAGTAATTATGCAATTTCATAAGATATAATCTGATGTACCTAACTCTGTAGCTATATTGGTAACTGTTTATTGTTTAAAACAACAATTATAATAATTAACAAATAAACACAGAAGCCCATTTAGAAAAAGCCCACTAATGTTTTTGCCTATATAAGAGCAAACATGATGTGAAATCTGATATTGTTGGGACAACACCTCAAGCATTTAAATTTTGCTTTTCCTTTTGTTTTCTTGCCTATACCGTCTGTAATTGCTATAAAATCATATATTTAAAGACTTTGAGAGGTACCTTATTGATGGATAAATATACCACTAAAATGCAGGGAAAAAAACATGGGTTTTTGTCTTAGTTGTTAGGCAACTGATATGTTCTGACCACTGACTATCATGCCTAATCTTAGGTAAGATGATAAAGTTCAATTTCCACTAAAATCAATGGGACCACTCACATTGTAAACTACTACCCAAGGAAAGCAAAGATGGCTGAATTAGGCCTTATGTTTTCTGACAGTGAATAGGCCTTTGACTTCATTCACCCTCACTGATGGGAAGGGTCTGTTCAAATTGCTATATCCTGCCCCACCAGGAGCAGCTGCGTCCCACAGAAGATTCACCCCTATGGGAAGGCAGGCAACTCTGTGCACCATTACCCTCCCCTGGACTTTACTTCATCAGGCATTGCAGAAGTTAATGAATTCTGGTGCTAAATTGGGCCTGATATATATTTTATTAATTATTTTTCCTTGAAACATTCATTATGCTGCCATTGCTTCCAAAGAACAATATCAGGGTCCCCCAGCCATGGAGAGGAGGAGAATTTCATACCCATATAATGGGCCTGATTATCACAAAATACCATGTAGTCTAGTGCAGTGGTTCTCAAAGCCGGTCTGCGGCTTGTTCAGGGAAAGCCCCTAGCAAACCGGGCCGGTTTGTTTACCTGCCGCGTCCACAGTTTCGGCCGATCGCAGCTCCCACTGGGCCGCAGTTCGCTGTGCCCAGCCAATGGGGGCTGCAGGAAGCGGCACAGGCCAAGGAACCTGCTGGCTGCCCTTCAGGCAGCCCCACTGGCCTGGAGCGGTGAACCGTGTCCAGTGGGAGCCGCGATCGGCCGAAACTGCGGACGCGACAGGTAAACAAACCGGTCTGGCGCGCCAGGGGCTTTCCCTGAACAAGCAGCTGACCGGCTTTGAGAACCGCTGGTCTAGTGAATAAAGTGCCTCCTTCATTTTTCAATAGCATTAAGTCCAAATCCTATTATGGTTGTATTTTTCCTTATAAGTTTTATAAACTCTTTTCTGTCAGTTAAATTAGAGATTAATTAATTCCACTCTTCAAAAGCAAAACAAGAAGAAATCATATCTTATCCAAAATATTTGAAGGAGCTAATGGCACTCAGCAGCTGGTATCTTCAGCCATAATCTACAGGAAATACCCTGTGCTGATGTCACTGTTATTTAAAGATGAATATGATTTAGTTTCTCCTTTTCCTGTCAATTGTGGGATGCAATATCCGTCTGATATCATTGAGGTGTGACAGCTGCATGTCGTGAGACTGAGTCCACTTCATAGAGCTATTTCAACATGCTTTCCATCTGTTTCCTAAAGGCCAGTGGGGATGCAGGAAATAGTAGGTAGAGGCCTAGTGAGGACATAGAAAGAGAGACATTGTCTGCAGTGATGGGATCCCAGCTTCTCACCTCACTTACCAACTGAAACCAAGATTTTTGTCAGCAACTCGGAAGTGGGCAAGATGCAGTGGAACAAAGGATGTAGGAGGGAGTTGGGGCTTTTGGTTACTTTGTGATAGATTCTACTGAATTACACTCCTACACCTTATTTATTTATGGATATTAATTTAGTTGTCTTTTGGAGTTATGTCAAAAGGGCAACTAGAGTGACTATGTGCCCTTTTTTAGTGTGTATATAAATCTAAATAAATAAAATATGTTTCTGTTTTTATGAGTGATGTAGTGTCAGTTAGTAAGTACAAGACATGTCAAGAGAATGAATTCCTGTTATACTAAGCAATCAAGTGTCTTTATTAACCTTTCAGCATTTAATCATGTTATAACAACCAATTTGATTAATGTGGGGTTCAAATTCTGCTCCCTCTGAAGTCAAGTGGATTTCAATGGGAATAGGATGGGGCCCTATATGAATTATATTAACAAAGGTATTTAAAACTTTAGTACAGTTCCACAGCAGCAAGTTCTTCAATTTGAGTTCAAACAAAAATAAAGGAGGGAAAAAAGGACATAAAATCTTTAGCCAGACAAACTTCCCAAGGTGAAACAAATTCCCATTCAAAAGGAGTATTGGCTGGCAGGATTGGAGCTTTTATGAATTAAGTAACTGCAAAATATTTTTAAAACTAATTTTTTCACAAAAGAACACACCCATAAAAATCTAGATGATCCTTTTAGTCCCTCAAAACAAACTATAAAACAGAATGTTAAAAAGATATTTTAAAAATGTATATTACTGCATTTCAGAAAGATATCAAGGTCTAGCTCAAATTTCATTTTATGGACATATTACAGTCTGAAAACAAAATGCTGACACCACTTTATTTTAGTGTTGCAAATGCACTTCTATAATAATCCTGTTTATTCGCTGTTTATTGTGATAATAATCTCTTGACATTCCACAGCTGCAATTTTCTTTTCTATGTAAGCAAAATTTCCTTTTATAGAACTGTTTGTCCCCAACAACCAATGACATTATACAAGACTACATTAATCAACTGACCTTACAAAGCTATACTTGGTATCCTTGAGGCAAAGTCTTTGGTGAAACACAAACCACAAGTAAATAAAAGCTGAGGATGGGAGAAAATCTTTGTCATACCTAAAAGCAAATATTTGGTAACATATTTTTAAAGTATTCATTATATGAAGGTATATTCATGAACCAGTATTATATACCTAATGTCTAAAATACCTCTCATTGAGGAGACTGACAGCTAATTATAATTAACAAGACCAATAATGTCCCCATATCCAATTCCCAGATGTTAATATAAACTAAATTGACAACACAGATAGACATAAGAAACGGGTCTAAGAGAATTCAGTCACACCTGCTCAATACCAATACATCTTAGAGGTCAGCGGAAAATTCAGAGATAATTTTCAGCCTTTCACATAGTAAGTTTTCATCTGGCTTCAGTGGAACATCAAGGGCAAACTCAACAAGAATTTATACCACCAAAGAAATCTGGATAAAAAAATGATAGATAATTAATATCATTTTTACATAGTGCATCAGTAATGCTGAAGCTTAATGTGAAATAAACAGTGAGTCAAGTTAATCTGATGATATGATGATTGGGCAATTTATTAGAGCTCCAAAAGGATGTTGCCACCAGAAAAGGAAATAAAGGTTTTAAAACTTGTGGTAATTATTTTCAGGGCTGGTTTCAAGGTCAAAATGTTTAATACTAGCCATTATTTTCTCTCTGCTACCTTTGGCAGGCATTGCACATGACTCACCCATAAATATTTAAAAGAGAAGTAACTGCTGCATCAGCTTAACCTTCAGAGAGAAACATAGGTGTCCAAGGTAAAGACTGTACTCAATTTTCCGATCCCAAAAAGACAAGCAAAATGCATTCTACATGTGTTAACAAATGGCTGCTGCTTCCTAGTACAACAATATAAACATTCCCTAATAAGCTGTCACTGTTCTAATTTTCCTATCTGGACCATTCTCAACCACTTGAGCAAATTGAGACAAATTACAAAAAGCAAATGCTCTCTATAAATATACATTGCCAGCAAAAAATAAATTAAACGTGGGTTAACCTGTTGGCAGACTAGCATGAGTGAACAGGATGATGGAATATTTGGTGAGATTTGGCCACTTGTGATGAAATAACTATTTGACACTTAGTAGCGCTGGGTGATCCAAAGAAAAAAAAGCAGGCCTACCTCTAATGGCTCTTCTTCAATAGAGTGGAACAGCATGCTGTAAACCAAGGATTGGCACAGGGGGAGTAAGAAAGAGCAGAACTGTAGGCATGAGTGAATACACCAGGGATTGGCAACCTTTGGCCCACGGCCCCGCCAGGGTAAGTCCCTGGAGGGCCAGGATGGTTTGTTTACCTGCTGCATTAGCAGGGTCAGCCGATCGCAGCTCCCACTGCCCGCGGTTCACCACTCCAGGCTAATGGGGGCTGCGGGCAGTGGCGGCCAGCACTTCCTCAGCCCACGCCACTTCCCGCAACCCCCATTGGCCTGGAGCGGCGAACTGCAGCCAGTGGGAGCTGCGATCACCCGAACCTGCAGATGCAGCAGGCAAACAAACCGGCCTGGCCCATCAGGGGGCTTACCCTGGCAGGCCGCGGGCCAAAGGTTGCCGATCCCTGGAATATACCATAATTGATATGTCATGCAGTTAATTTGTTGGTGGTAAAAGTTTTTGCTTATCATCAGACATTTGATTAATACAATGTTGATTTTCTCTGTATAACTGTTCTTGCTCTTTCAAGCCCCTATTCTGAAAAAGGACTTAAGCAAGTCACTTAAGCAAGATGCATTTGCTTGCTTTAAGCTTAGGCTTAAATGTCTTGCTGACTAAGGCCTTTGTGATTTTACTTTGATTCACAATAGATCTGCTTTGTGGGATACTAGGCATACTGTGGAAAATGAAGAGGTAAGTCAATCAGTGTGTGCACACAAAATTCCGACTATCAGCCTCGCCCATAACTGTGGGACAGCATCAGAATATTTGGAACCTGGTTAATGCTTTTAGATTTTGACACAGCATATTGATTCTTCAGTGCAAGGAAGAATTCAAAGTCCTAGGCCAACAATGACACTGAGAACAGAGGTCACACTAAGTTAGAAGGGGAAACCAAAAGAGATAAATATACAAATGAAAAGGGAATCTACAGCATAAGTGAAGGGCGGTGGCACACATGGTCAGAAAACCTGTGAAAACAAATGACTGGCTTCCTTTAAAACTTTTCATCAACTCACTACATAATACCACTGTAAGTAGGGCCCTGATTCAGTAAAGTATTTATGCGAGCATCTAACTCTAATCATGCAAGCAGTCTTATTGAAATTCCTACAAATCTTGATGGATCAGGGCCTAAGGACAAAAAATCCAAACAGAAAAATATTCTCTAGGAGCCCCTACCCTTAAATGTGTATGTATAATAGAGTTCAGTTTTGAGCATTTAAAAATGACAGTAATGAGTTGTGTCATTAAACTCATGAAAATACATTTTCAATGTCTCTCCATTTTAATCTGGAACCTTCTGAGGTTATTATTCAATCTTAAAACAGTTTTCATTAAATCATTTTAATACATTTATGATAGAGTCGACTACTCACGGAATCCGATCATCATTATACAAGGCAATGAAATACAAACAAAAGAAAAAAAAGTTATATCTAACAGAAACATGTAAAGTGCAAGAGCTGCTTCATCTGCCCTCTGCATAAACACATTCAAATCTTTCCCCTGACGTTGGTTACAAATGAACAATGTCAATATTGACAGATGTTCTATATGAAGTTAATAGCTTCTTGACCACATTTCTGGAGTAGTCTGTTACTATTAGCCATTAAACCAATTATTCAGGAATGATTTTTTAAAAAAACTAATTCCTGTATGTAATTATCCTACTGATAAATGCTTCATTGCTTCACATTATTGCAGCAAAGGGTGAATATAAGAAGAACCCCAAACTAAAAGTACTATCCATCGAATATTTTTGTAGAATGTGTGACAAAGTTCCTCCTCTACCTTGGTGGGTCTTGTGCTTATTGGCAGATTTGCTCACCTTGAAGCTTCACAGCAGCCCTCAGTTTGGCCATTTTTCTGAACCCACAGTCCAGGTCAACTCCTCCTGTGTCTAACCAGGAGATGGGAGGATTTGGGGGGAACCCGGGCCAGCCCTCTACTCCGGGTTCCAGCCCAGGACCCTGTGGAATGCAGCTGTCTAGAATGTCTCCTGAAACAGCTGTGCAACAGCTACAACTCCCTGGGCTACTTCCCCATGGCCTCCTCCCAACACCTTCTTTATCCTCACCATAGGACCTTTCCCCTGGAGCCTGATAATGCTTGTACACCTCAGTCCTCCAACAGTCCACGTTCTCACTCTCAGCTCCTAGTGCCTCTTGCTCCCAGCTCCTCACACGCACACCACAAACTGAAGTGAGCTCCTTTTTAAAACCCAGGTGCCCTGATTAGCCTGCTTTAATTGATTCTAGCAGCTTCTTGATTGGCTGCAGGTGTTCTAATCAGCCTGTCTGTCTTAATTGTCTCCAGAAGGTTCCTGATTGTTCTGGAACCTTCCCTGTTACCTTTCCCAGGGAAAAGGGACCTGCTTAGCCTGGGGCTAATATGTCTGCCTTCTATTATTCTCCTGTAGCCATCTGGTCCAACCCTGTCACAAATGTTATTCTATATTATTCAAGATTGGACAAATGCACAAACTTATCCTTTTCACATATTTCCCAGTGGGACATGATAATTTATAAAGCAGTTTGCCTTGCACTGGGAAAAAGTATCAATAATTCTGCTAAGGCCACTCTTTAAAAATACTTCCTAGAACCAGTTTCCTCAAACTATATTGAAAAGGATATTATTCCAATAATAATTCAAAGACCTGTGGGGTTCTCTGTGCAACTATTCCCTGATATGAAACTACTGAAGAACAAAACTCCTGCACTTTTTCTCCAAAACTCGTTGAACTTCCTTAACCATATGCAAAGATTTTGGCTTTGAAAAACAGCATTATGCCAAAGCAGAATACTGTAGCACACACAATAAAATAATACTTTAATTTTTTATTAGAGGACATGATAGTGAACACTAAATTCAGCTGTGATTATCTCTTTTTGGTGGTGGTAATAAATTATAGAATAGAAAATATTAATTGGCTATTAGTTCAACAAAACTTGTCATTTTCTAAGATTCCTGGTTTCTTAAAATTATCAGCCCAGATAACCACACTGTCTTTTTGATGCAATTTGCAAGGTTTTATATATAAAGACAGGAATTCTAGCATTAGAAACGCAAGACATTTCTCATACTATATGCCTGCGTGGTGCCTGGCACAATGAGGTCTCAATTTCTGTTAAGCCTCAAGGCCAGTGGTGGGCAACTTGCGGCCTGTCAGGGTACTCTGCTGGCAGGCCACCAGACAGTTTGTTTGCATTTGCACAGCTGCCCACAGCTCCCATTGGCCGCGGTTCACTGTTCCTGGCCAATGGGAGCTGCGAGAAGCGCCCCAGGTATGGTAAGTTCCTGGCAATGGATTTGCAGGAGGGAGCTGGATGGAAAAAGAGGGGCAGCTGGTAAAAGCCCACCGGGTAATTTTGCAATAAACATGGGATTACCTGCACTTCTACTTGTACTTTTGTTCTATTAGTATGTGAAAGAATGCTGGTCAACAGGAGCTAATCCAGCACACTGTAACTTCAATCACCTGTTTATGATGGAAACCACTTCAAGTCAGGGGGTGCTGCAGCACCTCCCTCCTCCCACACTCTTAATTCCAGCACCAATAGGTTTAGGTGGCTGGGGACTTGGTTAGTGAATAAAAGTTCTGGGCCGCAACAAGCCAAGTAATTAATAATGGAGACTTCAAACTCAGTACCCTTCAGACACTGTTAGGGTTTTGCTAATATAATTTTGACATGTTTATAGATGCTTATCTTTTTTTCCCCCAAAAAAAGTGATTTTATATCCCTAGAGACTCTAAGACCTTGTGAATGGGGAAGAAACACCTTATAAAGGTGACTGGGGTTTTACATTTTAAGTTCCTAAAACATGGAAGCAGATAAGGTTTTATGTGGAGGCACAAGCCAATCATTTTATTTTTAAAGGGGTCCTCCCCTTCATTGAACCTGGCCCTTACTACTGCTAATGATACCTGGGAAAGGGTTCCACAGGGATAATAATTGTTACTTACTACTGAGATCTAGAGAGTAAAGATAAATGCATAAGTGCAAAGTATCGTGACATTTAGAAAAGGGACAGCACCAGGATATTCCCTGGTTTAAAACAAAAGAAAAAAAAAGCTAATGACAACATCCTATGCAACTGAAAAAGTTGTAACCCTGAAGAGAGTTTTATTATTATTTTCATTATTGACCTATAAAACAGCAGGGCTCTGTTTTTAAATCTTTGCTTGTGTGTGAACTTCCAGACATTTTTCACTGATAACTAACATACCACCAGTCCCATTTTGCAGTGTTTCTTAGAACATTACACACTAGGTTATATCATTCAAAAGAACTCAGCACATCTTCCCTACTAATGAAAGCAAATGTTCACTTGTTTTAGGTAATTTTTTGCCAACTTGGTTAAATAAGACAACACTGATTTATATTAGATAATGAAACCAGAGCCCAACATTTTAATTCTCATTTTGTGTGTGTCTGTACCTTAAACAAGATTAAAACGTTTAGGGGCTATAAACCACTAACTGCTTGAGGACTAGTAAGAAGCTTCCTCTATGGGCCATGTTATTTAATAATTGCCCACTGTGGGGTTTCTTGCACCTTCCTCTGAAGATTCTGGCATTGGCCACTGTCATAGCCAGGATACTGGACTAGATAGCCCTGGGTCTGAGCTGGTTTGGCAACTCCTATGTTATATATTATATACACAAACACAAATATAAAATATAATATCTATTTGCACACAGTATACTTATAATATAAAATCTGACTTCAGTATATCTATCACAGGAGACATGAGCATTTGATACCTCTTCCTGAAGCATCTGGTAATGGCCACTGTCAGAGACAGAATATTGAACTAGAAGGACCAGATGGCTGGTAGTATCATCAATACTACCTTCCTATAACAGAATAGAAAACAAAATGTGTTATCAATCATTTTCATAATAATCTGCAATTAATTAGCAAAATGATATTCAAAAGGACACTGATTGAAACAATTTAAACTAATAAAACTGCCCCCTTTGTTCTAATCTTTTTATTCTTCTGTATTCATTAGTTGCTTTTCAATTAATTTTTTTTAAGCAGAAATTTCTCTTTGCTTTCTTCTCTGCCCTTTCAACCCCTTGCCTCTCTTCTTCTTCTACAAAACCACATCACCTGCAATCAAGAGGGCCAGAAGAACCCTACATTCAGAGTATAATGTTCTAGGTACCATGTGACAGGGAAAACTGAAACCACTTCCTGATGTAATGCCTTCTGTCAACATCCTGTACTCCCGAGGAGCTATTTGAGATAAGTGATAACACCAGATCTTGGTTTTGGAGCACCACAGCACAGATTTCTAAGTCAGCTGGCATAAAGAGAAGGCTGTTATTTCAAGGGGATGGGGCTGTTTAGGCCAGATCTGGAGAGTGGTCAGGGTACCCTGGCTTGACTCTTTGTCCTCTGATGGGAGCTTCTGACCCATTGCACCTGACAAAAAAGGGGCTGTTGGGAGTCACATGCTGGCTCTGGGGGTGTTTGCAGGGATCCCAGTCCAGTTCTTTCTCCCTCCACAAACACATTACAGCTCCACCAGGTCCCCAGAATTCCCAGTGTTGCTGCTGCTGATGCTTTAGTGGCAGCATGATCCTGGTACTTTGGAAGATTTGTGTGTTCATTTGGCATGATACCAAAAATTTTCCTGAAGAACACAAACAAAAGAAGATAAATGGGGATTTTCCAAAGTTTCAGCAAAACCTATACATAACTTCAAGGAACAATAAAAAGGCACATTTCTAGCTCAACCTTCCCTTTGCCAAGTTCCAAATACCTGCTGCAAAGCATGGAAATATTAGCACTACTCATGAAAAGGCTGTGAGAATCCTTTGTAATGAAACACATTAGGCTACCTAAATATAGGGGGTAACTATTATCTCCCTATAATACAACTATGAACAGAATGTACAGCCCTGTAAAGTTTAGGCCAAAAAATTTCACCCTGTTCTAGTGAGCACATCCAGTTACATGACCCATTATGGAAAGGTCATATAGAATTGAACATAAAATTATATCCTTTCTATAATTTTATTGGGCCTATAGAACTTAAATGAAATTGTATCCCTATAGAATTCTACAGGGTGGTTCAACAAAGGGTATAGTAATGTTATAATTCTCTAGCTATACTTTATATATTTTTAAAGTCATTACTATAGATATTTATTACATTTCTATGCAAGCCTATAGCTTTATTCATGGTTATTGAAATCCCACTGTGGTCTCTGAGGTTGAGGAAATAAAGCATGGTGTGAAGCATGTGTATACCAGCTTGAAAGAAGTAGAACTGGTAGTCATGTTTCCCCTAAGTGGCTGACTTTGCTCCTGCTTATCCCATGGTGCTGCTGGGTTTCAGTGCACTAGGCCCTGTACTCGCAAAAAGAAAAGGAGTACTTGTGGCACCTTAGAGACTAACAAATTTATTAGAGCATAAGCTTTCGTGAGCTACAGCTCACTTCATCGGATGCATTTGGTGGAAAAAACAGAGGAGAGATTTATATACACACACACAGAGAACATGAAACAATGGGTTTATCATACACACTGTAAGGAGAGTGATCACTTAAGATAAGCCATCACCAACAGCAGGGGGGGGAAAGGAGGAAAACCTTTCATGGTGACAAGCAGGTAGGCTAATTCCAGCAGTTAACAAGAATATCAGAGGAACAGTGGGGGGTGGGGTGGGAGGGAGAAATACCATGGGGAAATAGTTTTACTTTGTGTAATGACTCATCCATTCCCAGTCTCTATTCAAGCCTAAATTAATTGTATCCAGTTTGCAAATTAATTCCAATTCAGCAGTCTCTCGTTGGAGTCTGTTTTTGAAGCTTTTTTGTTGAAGTATAGCCACTCTTAGGTCTGTGATCGAGTGACCAGAGAGATTGAAGTGTTCTCCAACTGGTTTTTGAATGTTATAATTCTTGACGTCTGATTTGTGTCCATTCATTCTTTTACGTAGAGACTGTCCAGTTTGGCCAATGTACATGGCAGAGGGGGCCCTGTACTCTGAGACATGCACATTCCTTTCAGCTATCCACTGTATTCTGTTTCTCTGATTTCTCTTTTCAGCCTTCCCTTCTGCTAGATAATGTTGCCAACTCATTGCGAAAGTGTGGAAATCTCTATCATGGGCTCCTCCTTGCGGTTGCTGTTCCATTCTGAGTTTTGTGTCATCCTTGCCAGTTCTGGTGTTGTGTTTTATATCACTGCCTACACTAATTACTTACCATTATTTCCTCTGCACACAGGGGAATGAGCAAATCTGGTGTGTGAGAGAGACTTTGTGGAACCTGTAATGCATGACTGTGGGAACGCTGTATACTCCATCCTTTTAAAGAGACAGAATCGTAACATTGTTACAATTTGTGATATAACAATGTAAGATAAATACTTATATTCATTAGGGAAGCATTTTCTTGTGGCCTAGACAAAGAGGGTAAACTATATCACTGTTTCTTTTATGAAACTGACCAACATAAAGCCAGATCTGCCAAGATGACATTACCAGAAAACTGCCTTTGAATAGTTTTCCTGTATAATTTCTCTTAAAAATGGTATAAACAGGTGGAAACAAGAAGATTTTCAATCAAAAGCATAAATAATTATTCACATTTTCAAAAAGCAACATGTGGTACAGCAAAACATATAAATCTCATCTGTTCTCCTCCTCCCACACTATCTACATTAGCAGCAACAAAAGCTATTTATTTTTTCTTGTAGCAGCCCAAGTGAAACAGGACTGTAAAAAGAAATCTCAGCACATTTTAGATCATGTGCTTGATAAAGCTGTTTTCTTAGACAGACAAAGTGTGAAATTCTTGTCATGGTTCTTAGTCTAGTAATTTGAGTAGGTCACCATTCAGCATGTTGCCCGGAGCGGAACACTTACTGTAGTGCTACACAGAAAATGTTTCCTCCTGTCCAACATTCTTCCCCTGATGAAATTAGAAGATTAATAGGATTCAGTGTCTCTCCATTTGAATCAGTTTATTTGGCTGCATTATTTTGCTTTTTGGTAGCTTGTCAAAATTGTGCTGTTTTTTAAATGGTTCTACTTTTATGATTTCACCTTTGATCAACTTTTGACTCATCCTGCAATGTATGGCCTTGTATTGAAGGTACCTAAAGGAATTCTACAAATGTTTAAATCTCAGGCTGCCTGCTACTTTAGGGCAAAGGATTAAATACATACCGGCCCTTTTTCTGCAATACAAGACTGTTTCTTGCCACAGTTTCGCAACAAGGCACCATTTTGTTATGTTCTATATTTTCTGCCAAATAAATTTTTACTTCCATTTTAGTCTGGGTTGTTTTTTTTTGTGACGATGTTTCTATTCTTCTGGGGCGATAAAATATAGTGGTTAAAGCATAAAACTAGTGTGGCATTCCCTTGCAGTACAGAAGAGACAAAGCTGTTTTACTGAATGCAAAGATGATTCTTCATCCAGGCTGATAGACACAGACAAACCTTGTAGTTTTGGCTGGCTCTTTAGCTCACAACCTGTAGTGCCTACTGCCACCCCAGGGCGGTCTCCCTAAGCCGTAGACCAGATTAAGCAGTTACAGACTGTTGATTACAACAGATTCAGGAGAGCTGGGTTCAATTCTTGATCCTATCACAGACTGACTGTGTAACCTTGGGCAAATTGTTTGACAAGACTCTCTACTCCACTTCCTCATCTTCTTTTCCTCATTCCCTACTGCCAACATCACCATCAAATTGTGACTTGTGTGTTCAGTTGTATAAATTAAATCAGTATTCCTCTTTGTGTTGATTCCCTGCTATTCCATCTGTATGGCAACACTGTTGCTAATATAAGTCTTGTCTCCATTGTACCTATGGCCTGAGCTTTTCTGGCGATCCACTGCCGCCTGTCACGCTAGTTGGAGTACAACGTCCAGGAGGATTCGAGAGCCCTGCAGCTTTGCTAGGCAGAGAAATTTTCACAGCAAAGTTCACTATTTTGAAATTTGACTTTGTTCCATTTTGGAACAAAATCAAAAATGTCATAGTTCTCTGAGAAAATGAGAGAGAGAACAAAGCAGCGCAGTCCACCTGATAGGTTGTACTGGAGTCATGAACCATGAAATCTTCCTGAGGTCCCTGCCTCACAGGCAGTCCAACTAGTAGGCTGTACCAAAGCCACAGGCCCTAGTGCCCCAGTGTCCTCAGCCCTGAGGTAATCCACATAGTTGGCTTCTGTGTACCCTGGAAGCCTGGGCTTCACAGCAGCCCTCTAGGGAGGCTGCCAAACAACTGGGTGGATGAATGGCAAGAAACTAGGCAGGTTTCCACCCATCCACCTGCCTGGTTTCTGGAAGTACTTCATCAAAATCAAAGCATCTCCACAAAATATTTTGATTTTGACAAAATGGCACCTTCTGACCAAAAAAACCCCTGTTGAATTGGAATTTTTCCAACCAGCTCCACCCAGCAGTACTGATGAAAGCTCCTGATCTGTCTCTCCAATATATGCATATGCAGTGTATACTTTCAGTACAACAGTAATTAAAGCTGGTCAAAACTGGTCCTTTTTTCCCCCAAAAGACTTTGATTTTGTTTAAAATTTTCATGTTTTGTTTTGAACTTTTTCATTTGTGAGAAATATCCCACTTTCTTTTCTTTTTAAAAATGTCTCTTTTTTCCACAGGGAACAGGGAAAGGGCATAAAAAAGTGAAACAGTAGGCAAAAATCCATGCTCCTTCTTACTTTAAAATTTTTCCACTAGTAGGAAACTGTTACGTCCTCACTTAAAGCAAGAGAAATACAACAAAAATGAGAAAAGTGTTCATTTTAAAAATGAAAGTGTTACTTCCTATCACATCTGGTTTGTTTCCTTTTTTTTTTTTGGTTTGATTTTTTAACTCCTTTTATACCACACACACACACACACACACACACACACACACACACACACACACACAAACATATATTTCTAATGGAAAAGATAGGAAGGGAAGTAAAACACTAACAGAAGATGGGCAGTTTTCCCTCAGTTTCAAAACAAAATATTTCAACAATGCAGAACAATTTCAGGGGGCAAAGTTCTCAAATTTTTTCCAAAAATATCTCAAAAACTATTTTTCGTGATAAATTTCATTTTCAACAAAACTTTATTTTTCATTAACAAAAAATGCAGCTGTCTCTCATAATGCTCTTAAGGGTTCCCTGGAGGGAGGGAAGGCTTTGAGATTTTTGAAAAGCTCATTAGGAGTGAAGCCTTATATTTAGGGCTTTGGAGTGTGGGGTAGTGGGTGGCTACTGGATTTGATTAAGATCCAGTTTAGGAACATGGTGTGCTCGATCTTTCAGATATTGTGACACACAGCCCTGGAACTTTCATCAGCCAAATAGCTTTCAGGTGTTCTCAGATATGCTGCCGGGATTATAACAAGGGGGTGTGGGGGGGGAGGGTTGCTTCTGAAGAAGTCCACACTGCTTGGCTTATTTCAGAGATGTAGCTTTGAAGCTTTTCCCATCACGAACGCTTACAGCCACATGGCAAAATTCATTTAATTCTCTTAAGATTCTGGTAAGATCCCCAGAGACAGCATGGTCCCAAAAAGAAGGAGAATGTGAAAGTTCAATAATAAAGGTGTTGAGGTGTATAATAATGTACATTGTAGTGAGAAGGCGATACCATGAATTCTATCACACTATTCCTTGCTCTACTCATAGACTATGAGATCCTTGTCTAAACAAACTGTTTTGGAGAATAAAGGTCATCAGAGGCTGGGAGGCAGGAGCAGATTGGATATGGAGGTACGGCTTTTAACTCTCCACAAAGCACCAGACCCTACAGCATAAATCAAGGAGAAATAATTCATTCCTTCATTCCTGGTGTGAGCAATATACACTATACTCCTGGGAGAATTCTGCACCACTGCGCAGGTGCAGAATTTATATCCCCACAGATTTCCCTGATGGGGAAGCAAAGGGAAGCCACAAGATCAATCATGTGACCCTGCCCAGAGCAGCCAGCAGAAAGGTAAATCACTGTGGGGCATGGGGCGGGACTGGGGAAGACCCGACTGGTGGCTCCTACCCTCTACCAGGCTCAGCTGCTAGTCTCAGCTGGGCTGGGGAGGATGGGACTTCCTCTTCCCTTGAATGGCATCCAGGGCCGGGTCAGACCCACCCCCAGATTTCTCCCCCAGCTGCAGGAAGCTCTGAAAACTCCCCCCCCACACACACACACTCTTCCTGCACCCATCGCTCCTCAGCTGCAGGGGGAGGGATCCCTGTACATGGAGCTGCTCCCCACCCACCTAACTCCCATACATCCAGACCCCCTCATACCAGACCCTACTGCCGAGCCTCACCCCCAGCACTCAGAACCCCCACGATGAGCCCCACTCCCCCAGCACCTGGACCACTCTGAAGAGACACCCACACCCGGATCCTTCCCCACCAAGACCCAACCAGCTGCACCTGGATCCCCACCCCACTGAGCCCCACTCCCCCAGCATCTGGATCCCCCACTGAGCCCCCCACACCCAGAACCCCATGACAAGCTCTATCCTCCCACACCCAGATGCCCCTCCCACTTAGTCCCAACCATCTTCACCTGGACCCCCCTGCAGAGTCCCATTACCATTGCACCCCCCTAACAAGCCCCTGTGCATCCAAATCCCCCCACGCACCCAGATACCCCACTCAACTGCCCACACCAGATTGCTCCACACAGAACCCTCTCAACCCACACCTGGGATCCCCCCCACACACACTAAGCCCCTCCACACTTGGATTCTGTCTTGCTGAGCCTGCCTGCTCACACCTGGAGCACCTGGCATGGAGGGGCAGGGCTCTGGGGTGTTTCTGGGGCAGGCCTTGTACTTGTGTTGTGTCACGGTTGTGTTCAGCCTCACTGCTTAGTCCATGTCCTAAGGGGAGAGCTACACAGTGATCTCCCACCTCTGGACAGCCAGTGGCTTGTGCTCCCCAGTGCCATGCTGGAACCTCCACATTTATTTGACAAATAAAATTTGCAGAATTTTAAAATATTGTGCACAGAATTTTTAAATTTTTGGTGCAGAATGCTCTCAGGAGTAACACTACACTTAATAAACTGATACTGAATGGAATGTTACCAGCATCCACACCCAACAGAATTAATCTTCCCACATCACCAGAGCCTATCAGCTATTCCACAGGCAGAAGAGATTTTTTTTTAGATTGCCAAGAACATTATAGGCTCTTTGGGAATAAAAATATAAAAGGTCTAGAGGTACCATTTTACAAGTAGGAAGGTGAAAAGAAGCAAATCCTGTCACTTTCTGTAACCAGCTGGTTGCTAGAATAGCTCAGCTGAAGAGCCAATATGCAGGATAGCTGATATCTTTGCAGTGACTTCTATAACAAACAGAAGAAGCTTGATCACCACCTATTGATCACTGATACTGCAGCAGTAACAGCAGGATCAAATGGGGTCCCAAAAAGATCAGTGTGTGTGAATTCCCTCAAAACAAACAGTACCATCTTAAGTCCATCCATATGATTGTTCAATCTCTACACATACTGGTGATCTCCAGCTGACACATATAGTCTCATATGTACAATGGTTACACAACTGGGCCCTTGCATTCAAGCTTGAGACAGAATTTTTAAGCCACAGAAATAAGCTCCTGTATCAGCCTCAAATCTTGATCTCTTCCTTGGTTGTGCCACACACAGCACTACAGTCTAAGCTAGTAATCTAATCAACTGTGCTTTTGCTGTGAATGGACCCTTGCTGACAATGGATGTTGATAAAAACTCAAGCATATTGCTGGATATACCTTCCTGAATTACCAGATACCCTACTTCCCTCTCTAACCTACAAGATCTCTAATTCCTCATTTCTTTGCGTTTCTGTTAACACAGTACAATATAGCAACAACCGTTTATTTACCTTTAATATTATTGTTATTATGGATCAGTTTGAGACACCTTTCCTGCACACCATAATCCCAATTAATTAAATTACTACACCAAACATTTACTACTCTACGGGAGTAAGAATGGCAGAATATTATTGTATATACAGGGCAGCAAACCATTGTACCTCTCTTACCAATGAGGCAGTGCAAAAAGCCACGGCCCATCCCACCTCTTCAAAGAGATAAAGAAAAGTCATTAGTTTTTCAGAAGATACCTTTGGCCCTGCATGGGGAACTGTTTCTGCTACATGTCAACGTGTGCTGCTCAGCAATGATCAGATCTTTGCCAAGTACCTGTTTGTTTGAAAAATTCCTTTATCTTGCAAAGTTATTCAGCCCAAAGGATAACACCATACAGTGTTTACGTTCCCATTTGATTCTCCTAAACACTTTTTTGCCAGTAAATTTAGTGTTTATAAAAGAGAATAAAATCATTGGCTTGTGGCAAAACCAAAAAAAACAGGTGCAGTGCACATTCCCCCATGAAGCTCTGTCAATACAGTTTAATCTTGAACTGCAAGAGCTCTGGGCCTCCTTGGAACAGAGCCTTCCAGTAATGTGTGATGTTTACAAATAAGGCACTGGACAAGACCACCAATCTTATTTAAGACCTCAGCCAGGACTTCACCTCGGCCTCTTTAGAATAATTCACTCAGTTTAGGAGTGGTGTGATTGTGTGATGGCATGATTTTTTTTCTTAGAGACACCACAGTGGCAAAAAGCATTCCTGACAGAGTATTTGGAAATTCTGCCCTAGCAATGCCTTTCAAAGAAGATGTGCAAAACGCATAGCTCCTACCTTCACTTTAATGTCATGACATTCTTTAGCATTCAGATTTATGGGAACTGTCAGAACTTCCATAAGATTAATTAACCAAAAGTCTTAGGGGTTCTCCCTCTGTTTTTCCTTCAATGAATGTAGGATTCAAATAATCCCCATGTTGGGTCGACTGCCCTATGACATTAGATTTCTGAGACTTCGCTTTGTTTAAATTTAATAGGATACCAAATTATTTTTCCCCATTTTCACTGGTTCAAAGGTTAAAAATTAACAGAAGGCTAATGAAAAAGACAATGTTAACTTAAGCAATTTTACTATCAAATTACTTTTATAATGTAATGGAAGATTTCAATCATTTCTTCTGGTCCAGAAAAACAAGCAAATTCAGTTGAATTTATTAGAATTTGATCTCTTCTTGGGATTTTAATTAAACTAAAAAAAGCCTATAAAACAAAAAAATAAATTCTGTATTTGTAGTCATGGAAAGGGAATCTAATAAGAAAAGTATTAATCAAGTGGACACACAATTCGAGGGGAGAGAGAAAAGAAAAATTAGTTGGGTCCAAAATACGCATTCTCTGTAATATAAAATAATATAGCATCGTTTATAGATGAAAATATGGATCTGATACATTGCTGGCAAAATACTGAATATTCATAAAATATGGGAGGCAGTGTACATTTGTGGTTTAAATAAGGGTTAATAAAGCCTGCAAAGTCAGTATTTTTATAGTGCAATTTGATATTTCAGCAATCAAAGTATATTGCTTACAGTAGGCTCAATTTAGGAAAATGTTTCCCATTTCATAGAAGGAGAAAGCAGGGGTGTTTCCTTTTTTTATTATCGTTATAAAGAGTGACATAAAAAATAAAGAAGTACAATAAGAACCCACATGGTGCACACATCACGTACTGGAGGGAGAAACAGAAAGTGCAAAAAAGTTTCAAACACACAAAACAATAAATCAAAGCAATGTAATTTTATGCATGTCAGGAATTTATCATGTATGACCACCAAGAATACACACAAGAAGCTAATGTATATTTTAAGTTTCCAGGTTAGCAGCATTTTTGAAGGCTAATTAATCATGCTGTCCCTGGGGATGAATTAGGTGTTTAATAATCTCAGCAATCTCTAACTATACAGTGTATGTGGGGCACAAAGATACTGATAATGTCAAACGAGTCAGAACTCTCTCCAGGTTTCAAGTTTAAATAAACAATTCTAGGCAATCATCTGTAGAAAAAAAGGGCTGAATTGTTACCGAGTATTACATTATAGTATCTGGTCAATGTTGTAGCAATACTGAATGTCTTTCAAGAAGTATTTGTCTGGAATAGTTTTTCCTCTCTAATTAAGGAGAAATGGTTTTAAAAAAATGACAGTAGAGCAAAAATGCTTCTCCAGTACCTTACCAACTTCTGATATCTTCCATTTCCATTGATATCTATTTGTCTTTCATTATGCACCACTGCAACAATAAAAATTATGGATCTCTGTGAAGATGTGAAATTTAGTAAGCACTCATGTTTCCCTTCTGTGTTTGTAGCATAAATCCAGCTTTATCATATGCTGCTGAACCAGTCAACTCACAAATTTTTAAAAAATTACAATCCTACAATCCTAAAGTTTTTTGAGCTACAGGTAATAAATAATCAAGTACTTTCAAACACTCATAGGGAACACAAATGCCTATGATGAAAATGTTATGTTTGGTTGTTGTTGTTTTTTTAAAAAAACAAACAGTATCTTAAAATTAGGCTCATTGAAACAGAGTTACTCCTACTACATTTTGTCACAGTTAGACAAAAGAAGACCACCAGAGCAGATTTTTTTAAATGACAAAGTCTCGAAGTGGAAGATGACAACTCTGTCTCCATCTAGGCTGACAACGATGGTACTGCACAGCTAATTTCTAGATGCTCCCCAAGCCTGATGGTCCAGCCCAAGGAACTTTACTTATGCACATGCACCAGGGTGAGTTGTATTAATTTAGATGGAATAGAGGGGCCCAAAGATGTTAACATAACCAGTTGCTGTCCAACATGAAACAGCATTCAACAAAGTTCAGAACTTGATATTCAGAGTCCTCAGCCTACTTAGTACCATTGCAGACACCATTAAAAATCCTTTTAACCTTTTATTAAAGATAAAGAAAACAAAACAAAAAAAAAACAGTTACAGCATTTGAAATGTAAACTATTAAATAAGGCTTTCATTTTAACACCATTCTGTGTGCCCTTTCTTTTACCTGGAGACAGTTTTTATAGAAGGAAAAAAAACCATGTTTGATTCTTAGATGGTATCAAGATGGTAATAACTGTCCTTTTGGGGAAAAAGAAGTTACTTGAGATAGGCTGGAGCTGTTGTTACTGTTGTTGTTAAAGTCCAATCCCATTTCATCCCATCTAGTATTTGGGACTCAGCTGGCATAAATAGAGTGGTGAAGTCATCTGGGTCCTCCTCTCTGGCCTGGTCTGGTTAGGACATCTCTCAGGATCCGGATGACAAAGTTCTGGGGTGCCAGGAGATGTTGTGGGGTGGCAGCCATGATAGTAAAGCTCACTCCAGTAGCCAACTTTTCTCCCAAAGTCTCTTTCCTTAAGGATTGTAAAGAGAGTGGTGGGCAGAATAGCCCAGTCCCTCATTATTTTGTCCACCATTTAGGCCTAGTTTCCAACACCCCCATTTTGGTTCACTGATTTATTTTTCCATACTTTTCTAGTTTGCCAAGTGTAATCTTAAACCAGGGGTGGGAAAACTTTTTGTCCTGAGGGCCACATCAGGTTTCCAAAATTGTATGAACGGCCGGTTAGGGGAGGCTGTGCTCCCCCTGTTACCCGGGGTTCTTTCAACCCAAAGCTCTTGGTAACTTTTACTCTGTGCAGTGTGGTGTCAGGAAATAAATCAGGGGAGATATGGCCATCCGACCAATAGATGGCTGGCACAAACAGGACAACACAAGAGTGCTTTCACTTAAAGGTAAACTTTACTTAGACTCAAGCACTTACACACGTCCGCAACAGGCTAGTAAAACACCCTCAACCTTTGATAATTACCAGAGCTGGGTGTGGCTCGAGTGACACGGTGACAGGCTTCCAGTGGCCAAATCTTCCATCTGCTGGTGGGGACTGCAAGATGTATCCAGAGGGAGAGTCCAAAAAGAGTCCAACTACCTCAAACTTTCTCCCCTTATTTATACATTAGTAATAGAATGACATGTTCCTTGAAGAAAACTTATTAAGTAAGCAAGAGGTCAAGCAAGAGGTTCCTTCTGATTATCGATTGACCAGGTGTGGGTTTTTCTAGAGTTTGCAGCCTTGCGGCCCCAATAGACATTCCTGGGGCACATCCTGTTCTTCTAAAATGCATGTATCAGCAAGTTCAACACAATTCTTACCAGGAAGGACCCGGGTCAAGCTGCCTTTCTGTGGCATGCCAAACCCCCTCCCCTCCTGTCTTGGCCAAACTGAGAGTGCTGAATGGCTAATTTACAGCCTGCTGACTTGGCTGCTTTTAGCAATAATCCATAGTGGTTTCAGGCACTTTACTGGTTTGCCAAAAAGTCTCCCCATACACCCAAACAGCCAGGTGTGGCCTGGCCGCCGCCCCCTATCTGACTCCCCCCCGCTTCTCGCCCCCTGACAGCCCCCCTGGGACCCTTGCCCCATCCAATCCCCTCGCCCCGTTCCCTGACGGCTTCCAGAAATTACTTGTTTCCAGTTTTTAAACAAATTTAGCTAGCTAGAGTTTGTACCCTTCACTTTCCCAACATAAGGCTGTGGCCAGTTGTCACAGTCCTACCATTCACATTTGAAACAGAAATCTTCTCAACTACATACATGGTAATAGTCCTAGATTTCTTGCTATCATACCAGTGACAGTACCATCCACAATGGACGTTATTCCCAAAATTCTCATCTATTGCTTTTGGAATGACACTTTTTAAAATGAAAACTGGAAATTTTTGAATTTAAGATATCAATTTATAGTCAATATCACACAGTTAATATTGTAAACCAAGGATAAGGGTTAATACAAAGCTGACACAAACTTATTAACCTTGAAGATCCAGAAATTTTACTCAGTATGAGCATAATAAAATTGGCAGGAAGTTTTCTGAACCCTCTAAATAGAAATGTCTTCATTATAACATGTTTATTCCTAAACTATTGGTATTTTGAAAAAATACCAGCAAAATCTATCGTATTTAGGTGGACACCTGGTTTTGCTCATAAGTGATCCTGCATCTGATTTGTTTCCTACCTAAAAGTTTGTACTTAGGGCCTCATTTATAAAAAATATTATGAAATCAGTTTTGCATGAAACATATGCACATAACTATTTACTTAGGATGTGATTCAAAAACACTAAAACAGGTGCTTAACTTTTCATAGATTCATAAATTCCAGGGCCAGAAAGGACCATTGTGATCATCTAGAATGATTTCCTCCATAACACAGGCCATAGAACTTCCCTAAAATAATCCCTAGACCATATATCTTTTAGAAAAACATCCAACCTTGATTTAAAAGTGGTCAGAAATGGAGAATCCACCACAGTCCGTGTCAAAGTTGTTCCAGTGGCTAATTATTCTAACCATTAAAAATTTATGCCTTTTTTCTAGTCTGAATTTGTCTAACTTCAACTTTCAGCCGTTGGATCATGTTATACCTTTCTCTGCTAGATTGAAGAGCCCATTATTAAATACTTTCTCCCCATGTAGGTAGTTACAGACTATCAGGTTACCTCTTAACCTTCTCTTTGTTAAGCTAAATAAGTTGACCTCCTTAAGCCTATTGCTATAAAGCATGTTTTCGAATAATAGAATCGTGGAATATCAGGGTTGGAAGAGACCTCAGGAGGTTATCTAGTTCAATCCCCTGCTCAAAGCAGGACCAACACCAACTAAATCCTTTAACCATTCTCATGGAACTTCTCTGAACCTTTTCCAATTTATCAACATCCTTCTTGAATTGTGGACACCAGAACTGGACACCATATTCCAGCAGTCGTTACATCATTGCCAAATACAGAAGTAAAATAACCCCTCTACTCCTATACTAGATTCTCCTGTTAGCCATGGGATTGCACTGGGAGCTCACGGTCAGCTGATTATCCACCATGACTCCCAGATCTGTTTTAGAATTATTGCTTCCGAAGATAGAATCCTCCATTGTGTAAGAATGGCCGACATTCCTTGTTCCTAGATGTATACATTTACGTTTAGCCACATTAAAACACATTGTTTGCTTGCACCCAGCTTAGCAAGTGATCCAGACCTCTCTATCAGTGACCTGAATGATTCATTATGTAGCACACCTTCATTTTCGTTTCATCTGCAAACTTTATCAGTGATGATTTAGTGTTTTCTTCCAGATCATTAATAAAAATTGTTAAATAGACAGGGCCAAGAATCAATCTCTGTTGGACCCCACCAGAAATAGAGTTGTTTTAAATAAGCATTTAAACATGAAATTAAGCATGCTTAAATTCCATATGCTTAAATGCTTATTTAAGTAATTTCCTGAATTTGGATTATACTTTGTGCATTAACTTACTGCAGTTTTGTACATAAATTTGATAACTATGTATGCCAGTCACTAGTCAAATTTTAACTAGTTAGTTGAGTGCAAAATTGTCATCATTGCCAACCTACGCATTCAAAAATCATAAGTCAAACCCTCCAAACGCATGAGAATGGTGCAATAATCATGAGATTTTAGAAAATAATACAAATTCAGGGCGATTTAATTTATCATCTAGGTTTTGAGCCTTTAGAAACCATACTGTCAAGCTTTTCTCCACATGAAAGCTAAAAATTTTCAATTAAAAAAAATATGCTGAGATTCTTAAGTAATCACAGGACTCCAGATACTGCGGCTTTAAGGACACTACCAAATGTCACCCATCTCATGATAAAACCACAACAGAGCTACTGTTTAAAGCATTCTGTGTTGCCTGGTCTATTGGTTGTATATTAGTTATATTGATTAATTAGATAAGCCAATTAACACCTTGTAGTTTGGCAAGGTTCTGTCCCAGGACCAGACCCAGAAGTATTAGAGCTATATTAAGGACCCTGGTGTGCACGAGATAGCCACTCACACTTAGGTGAAGGTGGTTTGTCCTTGTAATATCTTTATTAGCACAATTAGCAAAGTCACAAACACTCCAACCCAGGAAAGAAAGTAGAGATAGTATTAAAATGAGTATATGAGCATCCATATACTCCCACCCCACATCCCCTGTAGAAAAACCTGAAGTGTTACTCACCATCCTTATCATCATCATCATCACCACCACCAGTGGTCATCATCCTGGCATTTCCTAAGGTATGCAGGATGGGATACAGCTTTTATAATGCATTACAATGTTGCCCACTGTGCCTAATGCATATTCAGTAAGAGTGTTCCTTTTCCTTATCTGTATTTCCAGACCCTACAAATGTTGGGGTGCCCTTACCCCACAGGTTACTAGGCCTTTTAGCTCAAACTTATTGGTATGTACATCAATTAGTTACCATGGCATTCTCATGGTCGGACATCTGCTGATATTCCTAACTTATAATAACTAAAGCTGATATCAACTGGCATCTTGAGGTTACCTGTCAGCAGTTTAGTTTATTATAGCATTCTAGTTTGTGACATCTTATAACTAGGGTTACTCCTGTTAGCTGCTTATGCTAAGCCTTTTTGGGGCCTTATGCCTTGATTGGTTTAACTAAGCTATTGTCTTACAGGCCTTGAGACTTGTAGGCTCATTGCATTACTGCCTTAACTTATACTTATGCCTTACCTTTCTATAACTGTAGGCTACGTCTGGGCCATATCCCGTTGTTCTTATTCAAACAAACCACTCAGTACTTATTCAGGAAAATCTTATATTCACACCAGTGGGAGTTTTGCCACAATAGTAACAGCAGGATATTTTATCATGTCTGAAATGATAATATATTGTCACTCTGGTACCAGAGTTAAAATATAATGGTACTGCTGCTGGCACAGTCAGCTGCTCAACATTTGTACAGTAAATGGCCTGTTGCATTTTAACTGTAATTAAATTTCCTGCCTGCTGAAAGCCAGACATTTTTATCTCTAAACAGTATGTGCAGTGTAATAGAAAAGGGCAACATGTTCTTGCTTTCCAATAGAAAGTCAGTTGGCCATCAACAAGCTAAATATTAGGAAGCTACCAATCCTCTTATTTGTCATGAAATTCACAATTCAGAATGTTTTAATAAAAAAAAGAAAATGTCTGTAATGACAACTTAAAGGCTAACATTTCTGTTATTCTGGTAGGAGTCATCATTTTGCATTCTTAAACAATTTCATTTGTGAAAATCCATGTCTGAATACCTTTTAAGCAAGACCTTAAGAAATTAATGATAAAGGAAAAAGCAAATGCATTTCTAGAGAAGCACAATAATATTCTCATTTTAGTCATTTATTCAGTTTATTCAGATATGTCATAGAACATGGATCGTAAACCTCTGGCACGCGGCCCGCCAGGGTAAGCCCCCTGGCACGCCGGCCCGGTTTGTTTACCTGCCGCGTCTGCAGGTTTGGCCGATCGCAGTTCCCATTGGCCACAGTTCGCCACTCCAGGCCAATGGGGGCTGCAGGAAGCAGTGTGGGCCGAGGGATGTGCTGGCTACCGCTTCCCGCAGCTCCAGGTTTGGCCTGGAGGGGCAAACCGCAGCCAGTGGGAGCCGCAATCAGCCGAACCTGCAGACGCATCAGGTAAACAAACCGGCCCAGCCTGCCAGGGGGCTTACCCTGGTGGGCCACATGCCAAAGGTTGATAATCCCTGTCATACAACAATGTTACAGCGCCTAGACCTCAAGTTCAGAAAATATACCATTAAAACTCAAGAATAAAATAATGCAAGGTGCCTCTCAAGGCACTTAAGTTAACAATAGCTTAACATGAGAGTAGAAGTATTCAGATGGGTAAGGCTTGTGCTTGGCAATTATCTGAAAATCTTTTAAATTGTTGTAACTCTTACCTTAGCTTAGTGTCCAAGGTGCTGATCCTGCAAACACTTAAGCACATGAGCAGTGCCATGAATCGATGGGTTTACGCTCATATTTAAAATTAAGTGTGTGAATGTTTACATGGTAAGAGCCTTAAAGAGTATGTAAATCACTTTTGCCTGACACTTTATAGTTGAAAAAAGCTGATGTGCCTAATTTATAAGGATTTTTCATCTCTTTTTGCTTCTGAGAAGATATGTTACAAAACTGTACTGTCAGCGGACCTCAGGACTCGCCATCATTTGTATGGTTGTATCTACCCAAAATAAAAGCCTCATACGTATTTATGAAGTAAACTTTCCTCTCCCCAAATAGCACAAGTAAAATTAAACAATCCTCACAAGAAAAGCGATGACATCACAGATATCTTAGTAGTACTATTTAGGCTCTGTGAGTTTTTTCAAGTATGCAATGAGCAGATGGAGAATGTTATAAGCTTTCCAGACCAGTGTTTGTTGCAAACTTCCAGGCAATCTGTCATGATTTTTGTATTCCCAGTGACTTTTTAAGTACTTGAAAGGGGACCAAAAATCATAAATGGTGCTTACCAATCCATGTCTACCTAATTCACAAACACTTTCATTTTCAGTATCAAAAAGATGTTTAAAAAGGTGGAAAAAAATATGATCCTCTCAAATGCATTAATTCCTCTTTGAAGACTGAGTTCTAAGGATTGTATTCTTGTGAGAAGGCCCTGTTATTGATATAAAAATTGGCTTTACTTGTAGGCGTAAGCCATATTGTTCTCCCAATTAATGATGAGACTTGTTGAATGCAGCTGTAGAATAATATGCAAAACTACAAACCCAGTTCCCTGCTGTTTAGTCAATGAAAATATTCTTTGCACCAGCTGAGACCCGCATTAGTTCCAAATTGTCCAAGCCAGGTAGCAAGAATTGTTGTGACCTTATTACCTATATACTCATTTTGCCTCTACTAATCTTTCATACAGAGTTAGATTGTAGTTTCCCATCTACATTTCAATGCAGTTTTTTTGTTCTTCTCTTTGATCATAGCAACAAGCAAGCAAGAAATTAAATATCTTCCTCCTGGACATTTCAAATTAGCATATCATGTGAAATTCTTCCAGCCCTAAAATATTTGTTTAAAAAAAACAACATCTTCCATAAATAATGTCTGCTGGATATTTTGTAATATGGAAAGTTGGCACCAAATAAAGAATCCCTTCAGAAATGACATATTTGCAGAACTCTACTATTGTGAGTCACATCCTCCTTGCCTAACTCACATGAGTGAAAGAATTCAGGTGAATAAAGCCAGTAGGATGCAGCCAATTTCAGGTTTGCCTTTGGATTTTCAAATGGAACAAAAATCCATTGATGTTAATGTTCAGGAACATTCCTCAAAGTTTTCAAATGCTTATGGAAACATTTCCCTTAAGAAAACCGCTACTCTTGCCTGCATCATTTCCATATATCTACATAGCTGAAATAAAAGGAAACAGAAACAAATTTTAGGTGGGATTTTGCTTTATGGTTTCATATTCCCAGTGCCATTATTATTATTCATAAATGTGATTTTTTTCCTTTAGTGGTAGAATGGCAATCGGATGAATATTTTTGTTTACTTGAATAAATAAAGAGGCAAAACTATACCTGCCTAGATAATTAAGATACCTAAAAAGAGTTATTTTACTCCTCATTATACAAGAACTAGGGGTCGCCAAATGAAATTAATAGGCAGCAGGTTTAAAACAAACAAAAGGAAGTTTTTTTTCACACAACGTACAGTCAGTCTGTGGAATTCTTTGCCAGAGTTTGTGAAGGCCAAGACTATAAAAGGGTTCAAAAAGAACTAGATAAATTCATGGAGGATAGGTCCATCAATGGCTATTAGCCAGGATGGGCAGGGATGGTGTCCCGAGCCTCTGTTTGCCAGAAGCTGGGAATGGGTGACAGGGGATGGATTACTCGATTACCTGTTCTGTTCATTCCCTCTGGGCCCCCTGAGGAAGACAGGATACTGGGCTAGATGGACCTTTGGTCTGACCCAATATGGCCGTTCTTATCTTCTGAATCAACAAATCACCATCTATAAAAACCACAGAAACCAGCCACAGCACAGCAAAAAATAATCTCCCTGCAACAACAGAACAGCCTGCCAGCTAAAACATGCCCATTTCAAATCCCACAAAAGCACTCACTGGCTGCTGTATATCATATACAAGAACACTGATGTACTTAAGTACATCGAATCCTTTGCTATAAATTATGTGACAAGTCACAACAGAAGGAAAACATGTTATTTTCCAATTCATTCATTACCACACAGAATTAATTGGTCACATGCAAAGTGATGTTTCCTCTATTATTTCCTCCAATTTAATCTTGTACCCAGAGAGAATTCAATTAGAATACAGAATATAATGTGAAACCACAAAAGAAAGGGAGCTATAGTTCATGCTCTGAACAAGTGACAAAAGTCTAACTTTCTCATCAATTATTTCTAATGCCCAAGGGGCCTAATGGTCTTTGTTGCTAGTAAGAGAATGTCATCTGGGCAAATCTTTCCCTCTGCCCCTGGGGTAAATTCCCTGTAATAGCCAAGTAACTAAAAACATAAGGAAACATTGTGTGTGGTCTCAACAGCCTTTCAATTCACCAGTCCCAAAAGGCTAAGTGATTGACTACCCAAAGTCTTTGAAATTTCCCAAGTAGTTCAATGTGACTGATGCAGCACAGCCTTGGAAACCTCATTGATTCATTCTGGAAGTCACTAATAGATATTCAAAATGCCTTTGCACTAAGACAGCTGGTTGAGCAGCAATGAAAACTGCTCAGCAAGGCAAACAGACTGAATTTGCTTTTCCATAGGATCTATAAAATAATAAGTGTAAGGGTATGTCTACATTGCAACATAAGCCCGGGCTCAGACTCAGGCTCAAGCTGAACCCCTGCCCCTTCCATCCACACACAAATTGCACTAACCCAGGACTCAGACCCAGGGTCGCAGGACCCTTAGGACTACAGGGTATGAGCCCAGGCCAAGCCTTGACCCAAAGTTTGAGCCCTACTGCTTTGAAGTGTAGACGCAGCCCCACTTGACTCAAGTCCTGTGAGTCCTCCAAAAAGCATCCCACAATCTCATGAGCAAACTTTCTTTGTCCTTTCTATTTCAAGAATCTTGCATCTACTCTATTGAAAACCGAAGCAACTGTTCTTGGTATATTGCTTCATGGTCATGGGAGTACAGCCAGATTTTGGTGAATCTCTGGTGCAGGGCCAGCAAAACTGTGGCCTTTAGTAAGAGTACCAGAAATGATCACACATACCAGCAAATCGTGAAGAAGCTGGCAGCTTGGCAAATTTACCAGACTAGTGACCAGTGCAGGAAGCGGATTAAGTGTCTCAAGAGTGAGTACCAGAAAACCAGGAACCAGAACCACACCTTGGTCAACTTGTCAAAATCATGCCCATTTTATGAAGAGTTTGACCAGGTACTGGGTATTTTACCCAGTATGGAGCCAACTATGGTGCGTGATGACCTGCTCAGCTAGGATGGTGCCCTGTTGACCCCAGAATCCAGCAAAGGGACTGATGGGAGCCAGCAGCAGGGACAGAGTGGGGACAATGAAGTCTGTCTGTTGCTGAAATCGGTTCCAGAGCAGGCTTTGGAGCAGGAGCAGCAGCCAGCACATGCTGATGCCCCCCCCACACACACACACCCCAGCCCCGCAAAGAATAGCACACTGTAGAGCCTGCTGCAGACTCACAGAAGACAGAAGCCATCCTGAGCTCAATAGTAACTATCTGGCTCCATCTTAATGTTTATTAATACAGTAATGGGAGGCATTTCTGCTCTATGAACCAACACAAAATTTATGAGAAACGCCAGCTAGCAGCGTGTATCCTCTAATGGCAGACTGTATACCAGCAGCATGGATCTCCCCACTACCACCACATGGAGTTCAAAAAGATAACCGGGACATGCAAACAGTAAAGAATACCTTTAAAGTGTATTTTCACTGGAAACGGACAGGTTTTTGCTAGGACCATTCCCATTTCTTAAAAATAATAACTTCACACTGCCAGGCCTCTAAGAATGCAACTTTAAAAACCATTCTAAAGTCTATCAAGCCTCCTGGAAACAGTGTACTATGTGTGTGTGTTTGGAGAAATGTGTTCCATTCACAAAGCTAGTCCATTTCAGTTAGAGGTAGTCCGTGCAGTCCATAGGTGACAAAATCATTTGTCCCAAATATGCCTGCAGTTTGAAATTTTGTCCAGAAATGTGCCAGCGACAAGGAGGGAAAAGGCTGTGGATTTCTGTGTTTTTGCATGCAGTCATAACAGGCTAACTCATATGGAAGCTAATGTAGCATCCTATTGATTCCCTGATGAATTCTGACTCAATCGTGTATGCTGATAGCTAAAAACTTTTCCTGAAGCAGGATCTCTTGGTAGTTAGTCACATTTCAGGAAAGGACATATTTTACAGGGCCACCTCGCTAGCTGACTGGCCCACTCCCACACTCATAGATGTGCTGCTCAGTCAATATATTTTAATACTTCTGTGGCATAAACTGCAGGTTTTCCACCAGTGGCTTGGAACAACATCTCCCTTTGCCAGTTAATTACCACAAGAACTGTTATGTCCTCCAAAATGTGGAAGGCCTGAAATCACAGAAAAAGCTTTTGTAGCACGGCCACCCATAGCATACTACTCCTCTTCCTCCTCCACCCCGCCCCTACCACCACTCCCCCCCAAAAAAACCCAGGTAGTTTTGTAATTTTCTAAAATAAAAAAAGCTGCTTTGCATTTTTAACTTACCATTGTGCCTGCAATTCTTCCACTGTGATTAACCAAGCTGTGTCCAGGGAACTTCTGTGGTCTGAAGCATCCTTCTCACAATGTATTGTAGTTCATTTGGTAAATGTATCATTTTCTGGTCTTAAAATTCCATGAGGAATTTTTCTGTGCTCCTGCAGTGAGCTCTTTGAGACAATAACCCCTTGTCTTATCCTGATCCAGGCCCCTCACCGTCTACTGGCTACAGTACCCCACAGCTCACCATCGCATCATCGACATCGCAGCAGCTGCCAATGTCCCTTCACAGGCTGTTCCAAGAGGAAGTTTTTCCATGATTTACTTCATGGTTGAAGGTCTGGATGGGGCCAACAAGTAAGTCCAGTACCAAAGACAGAGGGACTTGTAACTACAGGAACGGTATGTTGAGAGGCAAGAGGCAAGGCGTGGGCTGGCAGCACAGCTTGAGGACAGGGTTTCAGCATGGGAGCAGGCACTTGCTTTGCAGTTCCTGGAAGAGAAACAGTAGCTAAGGGAGAAGGACAGAGCTCAGAAGAAAGAACTGTTTGAGTGATTCATATCACTAATGATCTCAAGAGTAGCATCTTCTGCTGCATCATCTACACCACAGCCTGAGTTCCCTGCATGCTATCCTGTGCAGCAGTCCAGAAGCAGCTTGAAATACTCCATGTCTGGGTGATCCATACAATCGGGCCCCATGAGCAGCTGTGCAGCCCGAGGCAGCCCTCCATATTAATCCCCTCCTCTTTGGATCCCTCCACCTCTTTCCCCAAGCCACATGCACAGCAAATGGGGAAAGAAGAACAATGGTATATTAATTACATTTCAACGGAGAGCTGTTGCCATTGTGAAAAAAAACAAACAGTGCCATGCAAAGCTTTGGTTGTTTTGCATGCGGAGGGGGCAAATTAGGGGCTCCTTCAGCCTCAGGAAGACACAACGCCTCCTGCAGTGCAGAGGGAGTGTGATGCTAGAGATTCAAAAACGAGCAGACTATGGGTAATTGCTATTTTCTATTGCACGGTATGAAAATATTGCCACATTTTAGTCTCAGCCTTTTATTGATTTATTTCTTGTTTGTTCATACTTTACATACACAAGTCAAGTGCAACTTTAAAGAAATCAATGAGTATTTCCGTTGAAGAGGACTGTGTGCTGATTATCTATCTTATGGCCCGTTATCTCCTGCTTTGTTTGTATTTTCCTTCTTTTTTTCCCCTATGCCAGAGCACTGAGTAATAACAGCTTTCTGCTGATGCCATTGCTTTTTACTAAGAGCAATTGGATTGTGATTGGCCATGCAGCAGCTGTGGGGTGAGAAAGAAGCTTCCCCCTGCTCTTATGTTGTGCAGGGTTACTCGCAATAGCTGTCCCTGAGTTCCGTGTGCTCTGGGAACACTGTGTCTACTCCCTTCTGCTCCTTCCCCACCAAAGAATACAACTGAAGATGATTTGCAGATGATACAAAGCTGGGAGGTACTGCCAATTTGGAGAAGGATCGGGATATTATACAGGAGGATCTGGATTACCTTGTAAACTGGAGTAATAGTAATAGGATGAAATTTAATAGTGAGAAGTGTAAGGTTATGCATTTAGGGATTAATAACAAGAATTTTAGTTATAAGTTGGGGACGCATCAATTAGAAGTAACGGAAGAGGAGAAGGACCTTGGAGTATTGGTTGATCATAAGATGACTATGAGCTGCCAATGTGATATGGCTGTGAAAAAAGCTAATGCGGTTTTGGGATGCATCAGAAGAGGTATTTCCAGTAGGGATAAGGAGGTTTTAGTACCGTTATACAAGGCACTGGTGAGACCTCACCTAGAATACTGTGTGCAGTTCTGGTCTCCCATGTTTAAAAAGGATGAATTCAAACTGGAGCAGGTACAGAGAAGGGCTACTAGGATGATCCAAGGAATGGAAAACTTGTCTTATGAAAGGAGACTTAAGGAGCTTGGCTTGTTTAGCCTAACTAAAAGAAGGTTGAGGGGAGATATGATTGCTCTCTGTAAATATATCAGAGAGATAAATATAGGAGAGGGAGAGGAATTATTTAAGCTCAGCACCAATGTGGACACAAGAACAAATGGGTATAAACTGGCCACCAGGAAGTTTAGACTTGAAATCAGACAAAGGTTTTTAACCATCAGAGGAGTAAAGTTTTGGAATAACCTTCCAAGGGAAGCAGTGAGGGCAAAAGATCTATCTGGTTTTAAGATTCTACTCGATAAGTTTATGGAGGAGATGGTATGATGGGATAATGGGATTTTGCTAAGTAATTGATCTTTAAATATTCAGGGTAAATAGGCCAAATCCCCTGAGATGGGATATTAGATGGATGGGATCTGAGTTACTATAGAAAATTCTTTCCTGGGTATCTGGCTGGTGAATCTTGCCCATATGCTCAGGGTTTAGCTGATTGCCATATTTGGGGTCGGGAAGGAATTTTCCTCCAGGGCAGATTGGAGAGGCCCTGGAGGTTTTTCGCCTTCCTCTGTAGCATGGGGCATGGTTGACTTGAGGGAGGCTTCTCTGCTCCTTGAAGTCTTTAAACCATGATTTAAGGACTTCAATAGCTCAGACATAGGTGAGGTTTTTCGTAGGAGTGGGTGGGTGAGATTCTGTGGCCTGCGCTGTGCAGGAGGTCGAACTAGATGATCAGAATGGTCCCTTCTGACCTTAGTATCTATGAATCTATGAAGGAGGATGGGAATGGGAAGGTTCGTGCTCCTAGCCCCCAGGCTCAGCAGCGCTCACATGTAGTGACCAAAGCTGGAGAGACTGGGGCAGAAACTCTTAGGGCCAAAACCTATCTAGTGGGTGATATAGAGCTAAACCATCTCACAAGGAGTAACTACATCCTTGTGAGATGGTTTAGCTCTATATCACTCACTAGATAGGACTGCTATGGTTTTGGCCCTAAGACTTACACTAATTTTAGAAAGCAAGGGGCTTATTGGGTATATATGGTTCCTGGAGCTCAGATAGTAGATTACTAATCTACCATACATGAAATGACATATGTTAAAAATGTTCCAATCCTAACAAATTTTCCTATCCTAACATATAGTCCATTTTTTACTGTGGGTAATATTATCAAATCACTTATGTGGCCTCGGAACCCATTGATTTTCTACAGGACATAGGCCAGGGATCAGCAACCTTTGGCATGCGGCCCGCCAGGGTAAGCCCCCGGCTGGCTGGGCCAGTTTGTTTACCTGCCGTGTCTGCAGGTTCGGCTGATTGCAGCTCCCACTGGCCGCAGTTCGCTGTTCCAGGCCAATGGGGGCTGCGGGAAGTGGCGTGGGCTGAGGGATGCGCTGGCCGCCACTTCCTGCAGCCCCCATTGGGCTGGAGCAGCGAACCATGGCCAGTGGGAGCTGTGATCGGCCAAACCTGCAGACGCGGCAGGTAAACAAACTGGCCCGGCCCATCAGGGGGCTTACCCTGGCAGGCCGCATGCCAAAAGTTGCCAATCCCTGACATAGGCTCTTAAGTGACCAAGTCACCCTATCAGATCCTACAAAAAGAGTACTTGTGGCACCTTAGAGACTAACAAATTTATTAGAGCATAAGCTTTCGTGAGCTACAGCTCACTTCATCGGATGTCAGTCCTTGAACTGGAGAGACCTAAAGGAAGACAAGAGTGATTCAGTAAGTGGTACTCTTCCCTCTGAGTTAGTAATGAACCAATGCCCAAAATAAGTGGGTACAAGAGGACACTGTGAGCATATGATAGTGCTATTCTTTTGGATGAGGCATATAATTAAGGTCCTGACTACTAGCAGACTTTAAAGATCCTATGGCACATGTTTTGCAACAGTGGAGGTATTCTTCCCAATGTTCTATCCAAATTCCACTGGGAGTGATTAACTGTGATAGATTCTGACTCAGAAAATCCCCCCTGTGACTTTCTAATTGGATAGGTCTTCACTTCCTGCCCCAAACTGTTGTATAATGTTGCTGCGGTCTGTTAAAAAAGCTGCCATAATTCAGCACTGAGATGGCTGCATTTTAGTGAAGAAGTAACCCTTTTGTGTGTAGGTTTTTTGGAAAATATTTTAAAATTTAAAGTATAATTATTTATTATTTTTTCCTTTGTTAAATTTGTAAAACACTTTGGAAGAACTAAGGATGGAAGGTGTTATATAAATATAATATCTTGTTTTGCACTCATTCATATCATTCACAGCCTATACATTTATTAGTCTCCAGGAATTTGTCGCTACTTCGGTTGTTCCAAAGTCATGATCAGGAGCTCAAAGAAACATTTTTAGTACCTCTATCACTTTTGTTCTATCTTGTGAACTAAAAATACATATTCCTGGAGTGGTGCTAAGAGACCAGTACTACCAATGTTTTCTAAAAGAGAGATTTCAAACTATCCAGTATCTGCAAACATGCAGTGACTCAAATGTCACCCTGAGAGTCTTTTACAAAATGCCTGCTACTGAATGCCCCCAAAGCTTTGAAATCGATAGCAGCAATTATACACATGTCTAAAAGAGCCTTCCCTCTTTGGTAACTGATATCCTCTACACCACAAGTGGGTACTTCACAGCAAAGCAAAATCTGCCTTCATCACTAACAGTAGTTAGTTTCTTTCTGTGAACACATAACTGAATGTCATGCCATTATCAGCACTGTGTTTTGGGAGGACTTTATGTTTGTGGGCATTTATCTACTTTCTTGGAGTTGACTAATTACAGCTACACACTCTCCAGCTGGAAATGTTTAACCCAATCCATGCCCCATTTTCTGCAGCTGCCCCTGACAAGGCTTTTAGGGATTTTAGCTGGGCATGGGAGCAGAGGAGGGAAGAATAACTCCAAAATGGGTAGTGAACTGTTCTGAGTCCCACTTATTCATGTTATTGCAAAGCAAACTGCAGCAAAAACAAAATAACAGATCTCTCTTTTCTTTTAGACAACATGAGGCCCAATGCTACTCACATGGAAGCCAGTAGTAGTTTTGCAATAGACTTTGGTGGGAGCAGGTCGAGACCTTACTTTGTAACTGACAACTCTTCTACAAATAAACTGTAATTTTAAATGTTCCTCTTTTGCTCTTTTGTCACTGACATGGGGAAAGACTAAAGTCCAAATCTCACAAATACTTATGTACAGGCTTAGTTTTACACATGTGAGTAGACCAATACATTTCAATAGGGCTTTTCATAAAGTTCAATACACATGTAATTATTTGCAGGATCCTTGCTTAATCTTCCTAAGTAAAAATATCAACAAAAATATATTATGATATTTACTTTTTCTCCCTCCTGTTAGCAAAACCCTACAGAGGCCAATTATACTGCCTGTACCAACATCAAACACAACATACACCATCTTTCTAAATGTAGGTGATTATAAATATCCAACTATATTTTAGAATAAGCATGGTGCTGGGCAGTTGTGTTTTCACTTTACACAAACTCTTTTTTGAGTAGAAACTTGCAATGCACTCAGGTTTTCAGGAGTATTATAGTTAGTTACTGGAAGACACCTGAGCTGTGCTTCCTTCTTATAATTAGCGGGGTCTAATAATTCACCATAGATTAATTTCAGTTCTTGTTTTCAATTCTTGTCATTTTTGGACATAATAATTAAATCCGATCTATGTCTCATTCATTAAAGCCATTGTGTAAATAATAAATATAACATGTCATCAATGTTTGATAATGTTGCTAAAAGAATTCCTATTCAGAAAAATTAAAAGCAGAACATACTACTCTATGAAATAGATATTAACCTTGCATCTGCAATTGAATACTTTGTAATAACTTATTGTACAACTGAAATTCAGACAAAGTATATACTTCATAGTTAAAAAGATGCAGTATTTGCCTAGGGTGACCAGGTGTCTGGTTTTCGACTGGAACACCCATTCAAGTAGTGATCCTGGTGGCTCGCTGACCAGGCAGTTGACTGTCCGGTGGGCGGCGCTGCGCAGTGGGGCTGGCAAGCTCCCTGCTAGCCTCCATGGTGTGCAGCTCCTGGGAAGCAGCGGCATGTCCCCGCTCTGGCTCCTACACGTAGGGGCAGCCAGGGAGCTCTGCATACTACCTCCGCCCAAGCACTGGCCCCGCAGCTCTCATTGGCTGGGAGCTGTGGCCAGTGGGAGCTGCGGGGGTGGTGCCTGCGGATGGATTAGTGCGCAGAGCCGCTTGGCAACACCTCTGCGTAGGAGCTGGAGGGGGGACATGCCGCTGCTTCCAGGAGCTGATTGAGGTAAGCGCCGCCTGGACCCTGTGTAACACCAACACATCCCAGTCATCGGTGGGCGGGATCGAATCCCAGGCCTCTGGAGCTTATTGCACGATCCTCTACTGCATGAGATAAAAGCCACCTGGCTGTTAGCTAAGGCTGTAGAGCAGACCCAATCTCTTTCTCTAAGTGGTTTCGGTGCCATTAAATGGGACACAACACCACACCCAGAAGGAGTGTGGGTTACACCTGCACCCTGGACCCCCTCCCAGGCCCAAACTCCCTGCCGCAGCCCTGATCCTCTTCCCGCCCTTCGAACCCCTCGGTCCCAACTTGGAGCACCCTCCTGCACTCCACACCCCTCATTCTCAGCCCCACCCCAGAGTCTGCACCACCAGCCAGAGCCCTCACCTCCCCAAACACCCCAACCCCCTGCCCCAACCCAGAGCCCCTTCCTGCACTCCGAACCCCTCAGCCCCAGCCTGGAGCCCCCTCCTGCAATCAAATCCCTCATCTCTGGCCCCACATCAGAGCCCACACCCCCAGCCAGAGCCTTCACCCCCCACGCACACCTTAACCCCCTGCCCTAGCCCAGAGCCCCATATTCCGAACCCCTTGGCTCCACCCACATAAGTGGCCGAACTCCAGAGCCTGCACCCCCAGCCAGAGCCCTTACCCCTTTCCACACTGCAGCCCCTTGAGCCAGCCCAGTGAAAACTAGCAAGTGAGTGAGGGTGGGGAGAGTGAGCGAACAGAGTGAATGCTTCACTAAAGCGACGACAGTGGTGAGCAGAGTGAGTAAGATGCCTCTTTATCCCCCACCCAGGGTGGGAGGTGAACTCTGCAGATGCACCTCTGAACTCTTGGTCTGCACTGACCAACGACAGCAACTGTGAGTAGGGTGCAGAGAAAGGTCGGGCATGTGAAAGGGACTTTTGGGTTGCTGGACTTACGGACCTGAGGGGGAAAAGCCCAACCTACTTGGGGGTGGGTCTTTTACTCATGGTTTATGTTTATGAACCCTGTTTGCAGTATTTTCCCAAATAAACTCTGAGTTACTTCCCTCCTTTTATTAAAAGTTTATTTTCTACACTCAGACTCTGTGCTTGTGAGTGGGGAAATATTGCCTTTCAGAGGCTCCCAGAGGTGGTGTGTAATTTTCCCAGGTTACTGGGTGGGGCCTTGAGCCCGTTCTGTGTTGTATCTATGGAAAGGAACCCCTAGATATGGGACCTGGCCGCTGCTGGCTTCACCTGGCAGAAGGGTTACAAATAGAACCAATGCTTCCTTACATATATAGTACTGCTGTTGATGGGTTTTTACACAGTAAACAAGTGATTTTTTTTAAAAAACAGAGAAAAGAGAGAAGGAATAAGTTATTTTAATAATGAACCAGGATCATTTGGGAGGAATCAGAAAACTGCAGAAGGGCTTGGGAAGGCTGCCACACAGGTCCCCGGGACCCAGAAATATCCATGGAGGACTGATAGGACCTCTGGCGTAGGTCACTGTTTGATTGAAGGGATAAAATGTAACCGGGGCAGGGAGCTTTCAGATTTAGAAGTGGAGGAGCCCAGCAGGCTGTTGCATGGCTCTCTGAGTTTAGAGAAGTGGGTGGGTGAGATTCTGTGGCCTGCGCTGTGCAGGAGGTCAGACTAGATGATCATAATGGTCCCTTCTGACCTTAGTATCTATGAATCTATGACACTGGATCCCAAGCGACTATTATATTCCACTTCTTCTACCAGAAGATGGTAGGCACTTGTCAATACAGATTCTGAATGGAGTAGGCCCATGTGGCCTTGGAGAGGATGAATACCCAAAGATATGTAATAGTGTATCTGGAATTTCCTGAGGAAGTGAATTGGGTACTGCCGTACTGATATGTCCTGAACCTGATGTGTCCATACTGTTAAGGACCAACTCTAGACTTTTCTGGGTACTCTCCAGTTACTGAGGGAAATGAGCAGGCAATACCTGAACACACTGAGAGACAATGCACTATGTGCGGCAGCCAAAAGAAAGTAGAGAACAGCAAGGAAGATAGCCAAGTTAGCAATGAGAATACTGGCGTATGCAGACAACGCACTCTAAGTGGTACCTGCAAGGAGTGAGAAAAAAATTGCTCATTGTAAGTATCTGCCTGAAAGACAATAAGAGGATACTAGCAATGACATAGCAGTCATCTGAAGGAAATCTCTTGGAGGAGTGCTGATCCCAATCAGAGTCATAAACTTACTTGCAAAAGCTAAGGAAAAAATGGCTATGGTAATGCTAATGAAACTAACTTTGATATTGTTGTGAAACAAGGACAGAAGATAGCAGATCTATCTGAGCCAGAATCCATCATGAAATCCAGTGCAAAGACCAAGCTTCACCAATAAATCCTGCAAGGTTTGACATCAGGATTCAGACACTGATGACATTTTCTGTTGAATTAAGCACTTGGCCTTTAGTATTTGCACAAAGTATTCAAGTAAATTCTTCAAGCAAAATAAAAGAGCCCTTAACTTTCCAAGCTTCATCAGAGAGTGTTGCCCTAGTTAGGCCAATGCTTGTTAAAAATGGTCATTCTATAAACAATGTAATATTTCAAGATTTAAAATATTTTTCTAGCTCTGTATGTTCATCATGTAGGCTAATGGATTTCTATCCGCTTGCCAGTTCTGATTAAAAAACCTGCCAACAACAATGAAACCATGACAAATCCACAAGCTGGTGGAATTTTGATCTCAGAGGTTCCTCCTGCTTTTCTCCACACCTATGTAGCTCTCTCTCTCTCTCTTCTTTTCAGCCTCTGCTTCTGCCCTGTGAAAAGTTCACTGTTAGGTGATGAGACTGAAATCAGAGGTGCTCTTATTCCTCTCTGCCCCATTGATTTTAGTGGTGTTACTCTGGATTTTCACCAGTGTGGCTGCGATTAAAATCTGACCCAGTCTCTCCTTCTTCCACAAAATTACTACTCAGTTTGTGATAACTGGGAGGTAATTATAAAACATCAGGACCAAAGTGTAAACAAAACATTCTAATAACAATTATTTACTATAAGTAACGAGAATACCTCTGCGTCATGTAAACCTTGTGTTAATTGAGGTATAAAATGAAAAAACCCTTAGTCAGCTACAGTGGAGAAGGATTACCTAGTCACAGACCTCACTATAGTCTTGCTGCACGTGTGTACTGAAAATATAGAGTACAGTCCACATGCTTATTTCAGGAAACCTGCAGACCTGCTGCATAATTTATTTTGTGGGGGGGGGGTTCAGACTAGGCTGTAACTTAATCTATTACAGCATGTTTCAATCAAGTAGTAGCGGTTCTGTATCCTGTTTATTGTATGCCTGCCAATTATGTTTATTACAGACAGGTGAAGTTAAAGCAGTCATACAGTAAATTAAAATGAGAACCATCCAAATTAGCAAATACTGGGCAAAATTCTGAAGCCATGGAAATCAAAGGGAGCTTTGCTATAGATGTCATGGGTTCAGGATCACGCACATAGATGGTTTTAAATTAACTGTATAAGAGTCATAATAATAATAACAGCCAGCACCTGTAACGAGTAAATCTCAAAGCGCTTTACAAAGGAGGTCAGTATAAAAATACCTATAAAATTGGCTCAAGTTCCATTGTAGTTAAGGGGAATTTTGCCTTTGGCTTCAATCAGATCAGGATTTCATCTTTTGTCTTTACTTGGTCCACAAATAATTTTCAATACCTTCTGAAACACAACATACACTGATAACACATGGAATATAAGATATAGTGTTTATTATGAGTCCGTGTAGATGCACTAGACCAGAGGTGGCCAAACCACAGCTCACAAGTAGCATGTGGCTCTTTTACAGTTAAAGTGTGGCTCACAGACCATTCCCCCATGCTCTGCCTACCAGACTCGGTGGGGCGAGAAGAGCTCAGGGCTTCTAGCCTGTGGCAGGGTGGTGGGGCTTCTGCCAGAGATGCCTGGTGTTTGCTGAGAGTTGGGGTGGGACACAATTTAAAGGTTTGTCCCGTTCCCCCAACAAGAGCTTGAGTCACACCCTTCTAGGCATGCTCCCCCCCTTACCTTCAGCAGTCCGCACTTAAGCTTCCAGAAGTTAGCTCCATAGGGAGAGGCAGCAGCAAAAGAGAGGCTCTCTCTGCAGCTGCAAGCTGTTTGCGACTGCCCCTCCACAGCTGCAGCTCCCAATTTGCTGGCTCCAGCAGCTGCTGTGCAGGGAGGGGGCCCAGCAACACCATGTGACCGAGCAGGGTCAGCAAACACTGGCAAAAATCGGGGGGGGGACATGTCACCCCACGTCCCGTCCCCACCACACATTGCCTCTGGCTTCTGCCAAGCAGCAAGGTGGGACACAGGGCTTCAGGCCCGTGGGGCACACCTGCCAAAGCTCAAGACTTCAGCAGGAGCAGAGATGAAGCCCCGCACTCTAGCAGGCACACCCTGGCTCTCGAACTTCTGAAGATTGTTGTATGTGACTCAGAGGATCAGTAAATTTGGCCACCCCTGCTCTAGATGATTTTCCACAGCTGTACCAGTTTATGCTATGGCACTCTCAGATCTCACAGCTAAGCCAGCTCACCCTAGGTCAGTGCTTGAATGGGGGCCCTCTAAAGACTGCCTATTATAGATGCAGTAGGAAGTAGTGCCTGTGATACACTATTTAGAAGTCTTCCCCTTGATTAAATATGGAATCAGTTTCTTACAAGGGTGGGGGTGGGAGTATTGTGCAGCTACTGCTGTATTCTATGTGGAATATAAAACTAAGATGGTTCCTGACACTTATTAAAATTTCTATGGCACTTTTCATAAGATTAAGGTTGTTAACTCCAGTGTTAACTCTCGTGTCCTGGCAAAATTTCAAATCTATCCATAGGCATCTATGTATCTATCTAAATTGCCCCTTCAATTTCAGTTGGCTACAATAACCTCCTTCACTTCCTGTTTTAAATTGTTGAATATGATTGTTTTGCACTGATACACAGCTGCTGAGCTCTACTTCAGAGTGACTGCACATTAATGTTGATAAAATTATCTTTTATATATTCCTTGCTTACCTCACAGGGCCTATTGTGAGGCTTAATTAATGTTTGTAAAGTGGTTGAGAACTTAGGAAGGAAAATATAGAAGTGTGGGGGAAAATATTCAAATGCACCTAAATTGCATTGAAAATTAACAGGTTTCAGAGTAGCAGCCGTGTTAGTTTATATTCGCAAAAAAGAAAAGGAGTACTTGTGGCACCTTAGAGACTAACACATTTATTTGAGCATAAGCTTTCGTGAGCTACAGCTCACTTCATCGGATTCATTCGGAGGAAAATACAGTGGGGAGATTTATATACACACACACACAGAGTGTATATAAATCTCCCCACTGTATTTTCCACCAAATACATCCAATGAAGTGAGCTGTAGCTCACGAAAGCTTATGATCAAATAAATGTGTTAGTCTCTAAGGTGCCACAAGTACTCCTTTTCTTTATTGAAAATTAGTGGGATGAAGACTGTTAAATCACTTAGATATTTGATATTTTATCTGCAATCTATTTATTATTAATTATTATTATTATTATTTTATTATCAAGCTACGTGTCAATAAGGGTTGTGTGTTGAAAAGGCAGAATCAAGTTGCACTTCATTTTTACATGTTAAACTATAAATCCTTGTTTCTCTTCAATCTTTTTGTGGTGGTGCTTTGGCAAATGCTTGTGTAACATTCCTAATCTCATTTATAATCTGTTTTAAACTCGTGTAACTTCATGGAATTCAGTGGTGTTATTTTTAATAGACTATGGTATGAACAAGATCAGAATCAGGCTCCAAAAATAATCCTATATTATTTTTCTATAATGCTGCAAACCTTAACAAAGTTTAGCTAAGTGTATACGAAAATTACTAAAAGTAATTATGGAAGCTATTTGATCTCATCGCACACAAACACATCAAAGGATGACAGGTCAAACTGCAGAGTATGATGATTTCTGGTAACAATTATTTCAGTTAAAGAAAATGAAACTTAAAATACAACTATTTTTCATTCTCTTTCAATTTATTTCTGCCTTAACTGGCTGTAAATTGTCCAAAGAAAATAGAACTAAAAATAGTAGTTATACAACTTCCTTTTTAAAAGAAAAGTTGCTTCATTAAAGAATCATATTGATGTCTTTCTGTTTTCATCTTTGAACTTAATGGACCAGATTCTCATTCTGTTCCATAGGGGTAAATCCTAAGTAATTCTATTAAAATAAACTCCATCACATTAACACTGGATTGGCATTGGTATAACTGAGATACACAATTGGCTCAATGATAGGGGTGATAATGAATGCAGAAGCTACCTGACTGTTAGCATCATTGGTATTAGCACCATCTTTCCTCTTGATGTCCATTCTCCTATCCGCTCCTACCCTTCCTTTCTCTATTGCTGTATCCTCTCTTTTTTGAGTTTCCTCCAGCTCAATATTAGAATCAGGCGTGGAGATTACATGAGCCTCTCCCAACCCTTTCCCCCAATTTCTAATTTAAAGCTCTTTTATTCAGTTGTGCCAACCCCCATCCCAAAAATCTATTTTCTTCCTGGAATCCATCCCATGAGAACAGTCATCTGTCTATGAATACCTCCCAGAGATCAAACATCCCAAAGCCCTCCTTATAGCACCACTGCCTGAGCCATCTGTTCATCATCATTATCTTGTCTCCCCTTCATTTGTCTCTTCTAGGGACAAGTAGAATACTACTGAAGATCACCAGAGCCTCCATTTCTTTAAGTGTCTTCCCCAGTCTGCCATAGTCTCCCTTGATGTGTTCCAGCAAGAATCTAGCAGTATCTTATGATCCCACATGAAGGACAACCAGTGGATTCTGTTCTGCTCCCATTAGGATCCTCTTCAGCTTCAGGTCCACATCCTGCATTTTAGCTGCCAACAGATAGCACACCCTTCTGTTCTCCAAATCAGCTCTGGTGACAGGTCTGCCTGTTCCTCTTAGCAGGGAGTCACCAATCACATAGACCTGGTGTTGGTGTGATTCTCCAGCTTCCTCCTGTTCTTTCTGGTTGGAAGTCCTCTTGTATTTTGTTCTACCTTGCGATCTTCTATCAGTCATCCTCTATCCTCCTGGGGCTCCGAACTCTAGCTATCTCCATTGACTCTTCCCCTCTTCTTATAGGACTAGCTGCTCTAAGAATCATAGAAGATTAGGGTTGGAAGAGACCTCAGGAGGTCATCTAGTCCAACCCCCTGCTCAAAGCAGGACCAACACCAACTAAATCATCCCAGCCAAGGCTTTGTCAAGCCGGGCCTTAAAAACCTCTAAGGATGGAGATTCCACCACTTCCCTAGGTAACCCATTCCAGTGCTTCATCACCCTCCTAGTGAAATAGTTTTTCCTATTATCCAACCTAGACCTCCCCCACTGCAACTTGAGACCATTGCTCCTTATTCTGTCATCTGCCACCACTGAGAACAGCCTAGCTCCATCCTCTTTGGAACACCCCTTCAGGTAATTGAAGGCTGCTATCAAATCCCCCTCACTCTTCTCTTCTGCAGGCTAAATAAGCCCAGATCCCTCAGCCTCTCCTCATAAGTCATGTGCACCAGCCCCCTAATAATTTTTGTTGCCCTCTACTGGACTCTCTCCAATTTGTCCACATTCTTTGTGTAGTGGGGGGTCCAAAACTGGACACAATACTCCAGATGTGGGCTCACCAGTGCCGAATAGAGTGGAAAAATTACTTCCTTCGATCTGCTGGCAATGCTCCTACTAATGCAACCCAATAAACCGATAGCCTTCTTGGCAACAAGGGCACACTGTTGATACATATCCAGCTTCTCATCCACTGTAACCCCCAGGTCCTTTTTTGCAGAACTGCGGCTTAGCCAGTCGGTCCCCAGCCTGTAGCAGTGCATGGGATTCTTCGTCCTAAGTGCAGTACTCTGCACTTGTCCTTGTTGAACCTCATCAGATTTCTTTTCTCCCAATCCTCCAATTTGTCAAGGTCACTCTGGACCCTAACAATGTTCCCTCTAATTTTTGACAGGCTGTGTGCACAAAAAATTTCTTCTGTGCAAATTTTTGACAGGCCGTGTGCGCAAAAAAATTCTTCTGTGCAAATTGTTGTGCTTCTGTGCAAATTTTTGTGCATGCAGTGTTTCGCCATGTGCATGGGGTTTAGAATCTCTGTGCACGCACACACGCGCACAGCTTAGAGGGAACAGTGATCCCTACCCTCCAGCGTTTCTACCTCTCCCCACAGCTTAGTGTCATCTGCAAACTTGCTAAGGGTGCAAACCATCCCATCATCCAGATCATTAATGAAGATATTGAACAAAACTGGCCCCAGGACAGACCCCTTGGGCACTCCGCTTGAAACCACCTGCCAACTAAACATCAAGCCATTGATCACTACCCGTTGAGTCCGATAATCTAGCCAGCTTTCTATCCACCTTTTAGTCTATTCATCCAATCCATACTTTTCTAACTTGCTGGCAAGAATACTGTGGGAGACTGTATCAAAGGCTTTGCTAAAGTCAAGATATATCACATCCACTGTTTTCCCCATATCCACAGAGCCAGTTATCTCATCATAGAAGGCAATCTTCTCTTTTTCTGTGTCCTCCCACCTTCTGCTACTGCCTGCTGCATTCCATCTTCATTTTCCAACTCACCAGACCTGTTCCTGAACATTATTTCTCCATCATTAGCCACTCTTTTCCTTTGCCCGGTTCTCATAGTCACATGCTTCCGTTACCCTCACTGTTCTCCAGTCCAGCTTACATCTGGAAGTCTTGAGTTTTCCTTTCAGCCTACTCTTGCTTTCCCTCCATCATCTGCTTGAATCCCTTTCAAATCTCAATCATAGTTTCTGTCTTCCATCTCCAAACCTCAGAGCTGATGGAAGAGAAGATCCATCAAGCAGCACTTCATACAAACAAAGCTCTTTTCAAGTACCCGATCCAGGATAGTGTACATCCTGCTGCTTCCTCATCCAGTCATCTTCATTTTCTCTTCCATTCTTTGGGTCAGTACTGCTGCTGCCTCTGTATCTATCGTAGCCTTCCCAACTAAGTTCCTGTCGGGGGAGGGAGGAACCACAAACACAAAACAAAAACAGACCACCACATACCTCATGCTCCAAATTCCCCTTTCAAACTCCTTTGTTTTCAGCTCTGTTTGCTGGCCCCTGTGCCGCTGGCTGCTTAACTGCCTTTATTGGTCTCCTAATTAGGGAAGCCCTGCCCCCAATCAGGGCTCTTTTGTGCTCACAGCACTCTGCCCCCTACCAGCCTCTGCAAACTGAAAAAAACAAACAAACAAGCAAACCAGTGAGCAATCAAAACCAATGAACAAACTCTCAAGAACTCACTCATTGGCCCTAAGGAATAGAGGCTTGCCTCCTTTCTCCTCCAACACTCAACATCTCCACTCAAACTCCCCTGCTTTCATCTCTGTTTGCTGGCTCCTATGCTGCTGCTCCTGGATAAGGACAACAGGTGAGGCTAGGAATTGTCATTGAGCTGCCAGTCAGAAAAGGAGGGCTTGAGTGGGAGAGGAGGAAAGAGAATGAAACTATCTCAGGAGGAGGAGGAGCTGAGCAGAGCAATAGAACTGTCAATCAGAGGGGAAGATAGAGGAAGAGGAGGGAACAGACCTGTAGAGCTGACTAGTCACCTGAAAGAGAGGGAATAGGATCTTTATTTCTGTCAACCACACAAGTAATACCTTGGGAGAACTATATTGCTGAATATGCCTGACTCTGTGGTTATTATTTGTTAGCGCTCTGATCAGAGGTCTATGGTGACTGGGGAGAGGGAAGATTGCATCTGGTCTATTCAGTTACAGTCAAACAATTAAAAAATAAACAATTTAATTTTCCAAACAAATCAGAATAGGTGCTAAAGCACCTTTTAAAGCTTTGTAATCTTAGCAGCACCTAACCTGTTTTGACTAGGCACAGTTTAAGAGGCAGAATAAATTTGCAAGCTACGGGTCACAGGTAGTTCAAAGGCAGCAAATTATATCTCAGAAATGCATATAATAATACTATCACATAATTTATAAAGACCACAGTGGTAACTTCTAAATAACTGAAAATTACTTTGTCAGTATTCACATAGTTGGATTAGTGAGACTGCACAGTCTTTATCTCTAACCCAGAATTTAGTTGTGATTTCAATTTATATAATGCCACATGTTGCCATTAGCTTCATATTAGTCACAAAGTGCTAATGTTAGACAGAGATGCCAGATTAGATCAATAAACTGAGTACCAGTTAGCATAAAAAAGATAGTCATTAAATATACATGGAATAAAATACCATTTAAAACAGACAGCGGTTTTTGTTTGCTTTGTTTCTCCCGTTCTCATTTTAAATGAGTTCTTTTAATATGGCCAAATCAGATTCTTTTTTTTTTTTTACTTTTAACAACACTTGGTTATTAAGAATGTATCTATAAAAAATTAATAGAGATTCTTTGACAGGAATTCTGTCTGGTCTAATCCTGTTCATTACCTCAATTACCATACAAGTATCCAGTACCTATAATTTCAAGGAGAGAATTAAAATGTCTGTTACTGTGTTGTGTCCCTAATTTTACAAACACTTATGCATGTGAGTAACTACTACATAAACCTTTGCAAATCAGAGGCCCGTGTCATATCTCTTATGTGAGGAGATAACCTATATCATTTTGGCTTTGGGGTTCAATACCAATTTTTGACAAGCTCTATGTAAAAGTCATATAGTATTTAAGAATTAATATCTTTCTACAGAATTACAAAAAAACATAAGAATGGCCATACTGGTCAGACCACTAGTCTTCCTAACCCAGTATCCTGTCTTCCAACAGTGACTGATGCCACTCAGAGAGAATGAACAGAACATGACAATTACTGAATGATCCATCCCCTCTTGTCCAGACCCAGCATCTAGCTGTCAAAGGCTTAAGAACACACAGAACATGGGGTTGCATCCCTGACCTCTTGGCTAATAGTTATTGATGGACCTATCCTCCATGAAATTATCTAATTCTTTTTTGAACTCTGTTATACTTTTGGCCTTCACAACATCCCCTGGCAACAAGTTCCATGTGTTGACTGTGCGTTGTATTAAGAAGCACTTCCTTTTGTTTGTTTTAAACTTGCTGCCTATTAATTTAATCCGGTAGCTCCTGGTTCTTGTGTTATGTGAAGGGGTAAATAACACTTGCTTATTCACTTTCTCCACACCAGTCATGATTTTTATAGACCTCTGTCATATCGTCCACACTTAGTAGTCTCTTTTCCAAGTTGGACAGTGCCAGGCTTTTTAATCTCTCCTCATATGGAAGCTGTTCCATACCCCTAATCATTTTTGTTGCCCTTCTCTGTATATTTACTATCTTATTAACTACCTCTTTCATAATGGTTTCTGACATTCTGTTAGCGTTTTTGATTTCTGCTGCACATTGAGCAGATGTTTTCAGAGAACTGTCCATATGACTTGAAGATCTTTTCCTTGAGTGGTAATTTTTAAACAAACCTATCAGAATTCTATAAGCAGGTCTTATCGTTCTCTATTAAAATCTATAGCATAGCTTAAACATTCTATAAAAATAAGATTGTCTATTACAGACCATAGGTTTTAATGGACTAATGTCTAAAGAACCCCATTTAATTTTTATGAACCCTGACAGTTTAAGTCCTGTTAAATTCTATTGGGCTTTTAAATACAGGGAAGAAAAATCAAAGCTCTCAAAACTTCTAGTCCATTAAAGACCTGCCCACATCTGCCCTAAGGTCAGTGGGAATTACAAGTGCTGAACACCTCAGAAAATCAGGCTCTTGTGTATACAGTATAACCTTCTGCCAGGTGCTGGCAGCAGCAAAAAGGGCTAGGTTCAATTTTCTTGGGGTTTCCTTGAAGTCAACACCAGCTCTAGTCTCCAAGCAGAAATCTTTTTGTGGACTTTCACTAAAAAAGCCATACATATGTAGAATTGAATGCACTTGCCATGAAGTAAATAGCACCTATCAAACAAAAGAAACTGGCCATAAACTGACTTGACTCATTAGTGAGCAACTTCCTTCTAGGGAGAGTTCCTTTAAGTGTTTTATGTCCAATCTGTAGACAATGGGATTTCCAGTTGCTGGGCAGGGGGCACTTTTAGCATGGAACACACTTGGCATAAAGTTGTGCAACTGGGCATTTGACATAAAGTTGTTCAGCTAATCGGCTAAGTGTCCTTTTCTCATGTGTTTATCTAAGACCCAGCAAGTTACAAATAGCTCTGATTTGGATGGCAAAAATTAAATATCAAAATCCAGAACAGTTCTAACTGCTGGACATTAGCTGTGTAGGTGTCACAGGTAACTGCATATATAAAGAAATTTGCAACAAACAGAGATTTATCTCTAAGTCACAAGATAGTAATGAATAAGAATTTTCTCTTTCATGATTTCCCAGAGTATTTCTCCTTCCTTCCCTCTCCCACCATATATATATCTGATGTATTGGTTGCCTCAGTCCAGCTCTTAGTGGACAAATGTCCACAGTCTCACTAGAAATGCTGAAGAATGAAGAGACATGGGACTGAATTAGTCTGGTTAAAGTCTAAGTCTAGTCTAAGTAAAGGCATATTGATGAGGCAGCTAGGGGAAGCTTGCACTGCTGTGGCCTGTGTTGCTCCAGCTTCTTAGCTAAAAAGAGTCTTAAATCAGGGGTAAAACCACTGAAGTCAATGGAAAAAGAAAAGGAGTACTTGTGGCACTTTAGAGACTAACAAATTTATTTGAGCATAAGCTTTCGTGAGCTACAGCTCACTTCATCGGATGCATGCAGTGGAAAATACAGTGGGGAGATTTATATACACAGAGAACATGAAACAATGGGTGTTACCATACACACTGCAACAAGAGTGATCAGGTAAGGTGAGCTGTTACCAGCAGGAGAGTGTGTGGGGGGAAGCCTTTTGTAGTGATAATCAAGGTTGGCCATTTCCAGCAGTTGACAAGAACATGTGAGGAACAGTGGGGTGGAGGGTGGGAAATAAACATGGGGCAATAATTTTACTTTGTGTAATGACACATACACTCCCAGTCTTTTTATTCAAGTCTAAATTAATTGTATCCAGTTTGCAAATTAATTCCAATTCAGCAGTCTCTCGTTGGAGTTTGTTTCTGAAGTTTTTTTGTTGAAGAATTGCCAATTTTAGATCTGTAATTGAGTTACCAAAGAGATTGAAGTGTTCTCCGACTAGTTTTTGAATGTTATAATTCTTGACATCTGATTTGTGTCCATTTATTCTTTTACGTAGGGACTGTCCAGTTTTGCCAATGTACATGGCAGAGGGTCATTGCTGGCACATGAAGGCATATATCACATTGGTAGATGTGCAGGTGAACGAGCCTCTGATGGTGTGGCTGATGTGATTAGGCCCTATGATGGTGTCCCCGAATAGATATGTGGAGACAGTTGGCAACGGGCTTTGTCGCAAGGATAGGTTCCTGGGTTAGTGGTTCGGTTGTGTGGTGTGTGGTTGCTGGTGAGTATTTGCTTCAGGTTGGGCTGTCTGTAAGCAAGGACTGGCCTGTCTACCAAGATCTGTGAGAGTGATGGGTCATCCTTCAGGATAGGTTGTAGATCCTTGATGATGCGTTGGAGTGGTTTTAGTTGGGGGCTAGTGGCGTTCTGTTCTTTTCTTTGTTGGGCCTGTCCTGGAGTAGGTGACTTCTGGGTACTCTTCTGGCTCTGTCAATCTGTTTCTTCACTTCAGCAGGTGGGTATTGTAGTTGTAAGAATGCATGATAGAGATCTTGTAGGTGTTTGTCTCTGTCTGAGGGGTTGGAGCAAATGCGGTTATATCGTAGAGCTTGGCTGTAGACAATGCATGTGTGTGTGATCTGGATGAAAGCTAGAGGCATATAGGTAAGTATAGCATTCAGTAGGTTTCTGGAATAGGGTGGTGTTTATGTGACTATCGCTTATTAGCACAGTAGTGTCCAGGAAGTGGATCTCTTGTGTGGACTGGTCCAGGCTGAGGTTGATAGTGGGATGGAAATTGAAATCATGGTGGAATTCCTCAAGGGCTTCTTTTCCATGGGTCCAGATGATGAAGATGTCATCAATGTAGCGCAAGTAGAGTAGGGGCATTAGGGGACGAGAGCTGAGGAAGCGTTGTTCTAAGTCAGCCATAAAAATGTTGGCATACTGTGGGGCCATGGGGTACCCGTAGCGGTGCTGCTGATTTGAAGGTGTACATTGTCCCCAAATGTGAAATAGTTATGGGTGAGGACAAAGTCACAAATTTCAGCCAACAGGTTTGCCATGACATTATCAGGGATACTGTTCCTGATGGCCTGTAGTCCATCTTTGTGTGGAATGTTGATGTAGAGGGCTTCTACATCCATAGTGGCTAGGATGGTGTTTTCAGGAAGATCACCGATGGACTGTAGTTTCCTCAGGAAGTCAGTGGTGTCTCAAAGATAGCTGGGAGTGCTGGTAACATAGGGCCTGAGGAGGGAGTCTACATAGCCAGAGAATACAGCTGTCAGGGTGCCAATGCCCGAGATGATGGGATGTCCAGGATTTCCAGGTTTATGGATCTTGGGTAGCAGATAGAATACCCCTGGTCAGGGTTCTAGGAGTGTGTCTGTGCGGATTTGTTCTTTTGCTTTTTCAGGGAGTTTCTTGAGCAGATGGTGTAGTTTCTTTTGGTAACCCTCAGTGGGATCAGAAAGTAATGGCTTGTAGAAAGTGGTGTTGGAGAGATGCATAGCAGCCTCTTGTTCATATTCCGACCTATTCATGATGACGACAGCACCTCCTTTGTCAGCCTTTTTGATTATGATGTCAGAGTTGTTTATGAGGCTGTGGATGGCACTGTGTTCTGCACGCCTGAGGTTATGGGGCAAGTGATGCTGCTTTTCCACAATTTCAGCCCATGCATGTCGGCGGAAACACTCTATGTAGAAGTCCAGTCTGTTGTTTCGACCTTCAGGAGGAGTCCACCCAGAATCCTTCTTTTTGTAGTGTTGGAAGGAAGGTCTCTGTGGGTTAGTATGTTGTTCAGAGGTGTGTTGGAAATATTCCTTGAGTTGGAGACGTTGAAAATAGGATTCTAGGTCACCACAGAACTGTATCATGTTCATGGGGGTGGAGGGGCAAAAGGAGAGGTCCCGAGATAGGACAGATTCTTCTGCTGGGCTAAGAGTATAGTTGGATAGATTAACAATATTGCTAGGTTATGGGAACCACGGTTGTGGCCCCTTGTGGCATGTAGTAGTTTAGATAGTTTAGTGTCCTTTTTCTTTTGTAGAGAAGCAAAGTGTGTATTGTAAATGGCTTGTCTAGTTTTTGTAAAGTCCAGCCACGAGGAAGTTTGTGTGGAAGGTTGGTTTTTATGAGAGTATCCAGTTTTGAGAGCTCATTCTTAATCTTTCCCTGTTTGCTGGAGAGGATGTTGATCAGGTGGTTCCACAGTTTCTTTGAGAGTGTGTGGCACAATCTATCAGCATAGTCTGTGTGGTATGTAGATTGTAATGGATTTTTTACCTTCAGTCCTTTTGGTATGATGTCCATCTGTTTGCATTTGGAAAGGAAGATGATGTCTGTCTGTATCTGTATGAGTTTTTTCATGAAGTTGATAGATTTCCACTCCATACGGCTAAATTCAGTGCCTTGCATAATAACAGGTTTCAGAGTTACAGCCATGTTAGTCTGTATCCGCAAAAAGAAAAGGAGTACTTGTGGTACCTTAGAGACGAACAAATTTATTTGAGCATAAGCTGCAACAAGAGTGATCAGGTAAAGTGAGCTATTACCAGTAGGAGAGCTGGCGGGGAGGACGGGGAACCTTTTGTAGTGATAATCAAGGTTGGCCATTTCCAGCAGTTGACAAGAACGTGTGAGGAACAGTTGGGTGGGGGGTGGGAAGTAAACATGGGGCAATAATTTTACTTTGTGTAATGACACATCCACTCCCAGTCAATGGAGATGCTCTGTTGTAAACCTGGTGTGAGGTTAGAATCAGGTCCTCAATATCCAGAGTGTACAACTGTCACCATTCAGAAGCATTTCAAGGCCTAATTGTACCACCTTAACTCATGATGTGTACTTCTTATTACACAACTAGTCCAATTGACTCTAATGGAGCTACCTGAGAAGTACAGAACTACTGAAAGTAAACTAGGCTTACTCTATGTATAGGTCTCTGCATGTAAAGGACCAGTGTTTGATACCATTACCATTAGTCAGCTCCTTACTACACAAGTAACCCCATATACGCCAACCTTCATTGTGAGTAAGAATATAAGAACGGCCATACTGAATCAGACCAATGGTCCAACTAGCCAAGTATCCTGTCTGCCAAGAGTAGCAAAGCCATGGGACTTCACAGGAAATGAACAAAAGAGGAAATCATCAAATGATCCATCCATTTCCAGTTACTGGCAGTCAGAGGCAGTACATGGGGTGTCATCCCAATGGCAATAGCCATTGATGGTCCGATCCTTCATTTAATTCTTTTTTGAACCCCATTATAGTTTTGGCCTTCACAACATCCCCGGCAACAAGTTCCACAGGTTGACTGCATGTTATGTAAAGAAGTGCTTCCTTTGGATTTTTTAAACCTGTTGCCTATTTATTTCATTGGGTGACCCCTGGTTCTTGCATTATGTGAAGGAGTAAGCAACACTTCCTTATTCATTTTCTCCACAACTTTCATGATTTTATAGACCTCTATCGTATCCCTCCTGTAGTGGTTTCTTGTTCTTGAGGGCAGAGGGAGGCCAATCTGCCTTACTACAGGCAGATGGGAAAAATTAATCTATTGAGGGAAGCTCTGGCCCTCTGGGCGGGACAGAGCTCAAACAGTCCGTTAGTCCACAGCCTCCTGGCGAGCACAGGTGGCAAGTACCCATCTATAGGAGGCGCTCTAGCCCTTTGGGCAGGGCAGAGGACAAACTGCTTGTAGCCCCAGCTCAGGCTATGGCAGACAGTAAGTAGCAATCTATAAGGTGCAGGCCTTTTGGCCAAACTGAGTTTTTAGTGGGAGGTTGGCGGACCTATCAGGGCCCTATCAGTGCTGGGCAGTATTGCCACTGGGTCAGTGGGGGAACCAGGCTGCCTCACTTTCCAGCAGCACAGCCCATCCACTCCCCCCCCCCCCCGAACCAGCACTTTCCAGCAGCACAGCCGGCTCAAGGTCTGGCTTCCCTGGGCTACTTCCTACCCCACTTAGTCACTGGGACTCCATCGAGCGGAACTCAGTCTTGTCGCCTTGCAGTCAGGCAGCGACAACTGCAGTCCCTCCTCAGGATCTTCTGTCTCCTGGCACATGGCATTGGTCCACTTGGGGGCTGATCTGGGATCCTGCAGAGGACTCCGCTACCTGGAAGAGACATCCACTCCCTCCCAAGGCCCAACACCAACTGAACTCCAGAGCTCTCCTTTTATACTGGGACATCGGGGGGGGGGGGGGTGTGTGGGATGGATCTGGATCCATCCACCAGAGAGAATGTAGTGGTCCCTCACTCTCCAGTTTGGAGGAGGCCACTCCACCTCACTACAACCCCTCTGTTATTTCTTTCCCATGCTGAAAGGTCCCAGTTTTTTAAATCTCTCCTCATATGGAAACTGTTCCTTATCCTTAATTATTTTTGTTGCCCTTCTCTGTACCTTTTCCAATTCTAATTTATTTCCTTTTTTGCGATGGAGTGTGTGACATTATGCCCCATATTCTTCATAGAAATATGCTTATGCTATTAATATGGCATAACCAAGATGTATTTTATGCAAGATGGGTCATGTGACATATCATTGGAAACAGGGCCATCCCTAGCTGTTCTGGGGCCCTAAGCAGCCTCCCCGCGGGGGGGTGCTTGTGGGGCCCTATGCCTCTGTGGGGGAGAAGCGGGGGGGGCCCAGGGCTCCATGGGGGCAGAGCCAGGCCCCAGGCCTCTGCAGGGGAGGAGTGGGGGGCTGGCCCCAGGCCTCCGTAGGGGGGCTGGCTTGGGGGGCAGGGAGAACCACCCCCCAGCACTCATCAGCGGCGCAGCTGGGTCCAGGTTGCTGCACTCCCGCTGCCGGTGAGTGCAGGCCCAGCCCTGCTGTACTCCTCACGGGAGTGGGGCAGGGCTGGGGCAGAGCAGGGCCAAGAAGAGGCAGGGCTGAGGCGCGGAAGGTACAGGGCTGGGGTGGAGCAGTGGCGGGGGTCCTGGGCAAGAGCCAGAGCCGAGGCTGGAGCAGCATGCAGCTGCGCAGGGCACCAGGAAATGTGATGCCTCAAATTTCCTGGTGCCCTACACAGCTGCGTGCTTTGCGTATGGGTAAGGACGGCCCTGATTGGAAAGGCTATGATTTACTGAATATATTTATCCAATTCATATGCATGTATCATTTCTGAATCTGAAGTTAGGAATATTGACTATGTAACAATTACAACATTGTTTTCACCTGGGGAACGCCCACCAGACAGTATGCAAACAGCTTGGTTGGGCCATTAGGGGGAAAAATAGGTCTTTGAAGATGCTAATCTCCCTCCTTCCTGAGATGTTTCCTGGGATGCTGCTTTGACATTGCAGGGTCAGGGGATCATGTCACCTGGTACTGAACACCATCTTGGATTTCTAGTGTTTTTCCATTAAGAGGGGCTGAGGGGTAAAACTGGGAAATAAAGTATTCCCACCATATGCAAATCCTAAAGCTGGGGAGTGAGTTAATCTTGGTTCATTCTTCACTGAATCCCCACCCAAAATGTCTGCTTGAGATATCAAAGAACCAAAGACGAAAGGAAAAGGAGGAGGGGAAGTACTGAACCCAGGCTGTGAATAGTGTCTGGCCCATGAAGGATATACCTAGAGTTTTAAGATGCAAGCAAGAGCTGTCTATCCACAGAGAAATTCTACAATCTGCTTAAGACAACACTTAGGGTGAGAAATTACTATTTGTAGCCAGTTTCTTTAGTGTATTGAACTTTTTTTGCGTGATTATTTTATTTGCTCAATAATCTGCTTTGTTCTGTTTGCTATCCCTTATAATCACTGAAAATTTATCTTTTGTAGTTAAGAAACTTGTTTTTTGTTTATTCCACAACTAGTTTGTGTAATTCACAACTGGGGAGTGGGAAAAGGCTGTGCATATCTTCCTCCACATGGAGGGAGGGGGCAGATTTCACGAGCTTACACTGTATAGATTTCTGTGCAGCGCAACACAATATAATTTTGGGTTTAAACTCCAGAGTGTGTGTGTGCACCTGAGTGCTGGGCAATTCCCCAGCTGAAAGCTTTACCATGCAGCACTAATTTCAGTATTGATGTCATTCTGCAGCTGGGAGTGTCTCTACCTCTACCTCTCTCTCTCTCTCTCTCTGTGTGTGTGCGCAGCAAGACAGGATGAGGGAGCCCAGGCTGGTGGAATGGGAGGGGTCAGTGGAACCCCAGTATATCAGGTGGCACCCCAGAAGCAGGGGACAACCCATCACAGAGTGATCAGAACGCCATGCAGTATTCAAGGTGTGGGAGTACCAGGGAGTTATATAGAGGCATTACGATATTTATTGTCTTATTATCTGTCCCTTTCCTAATGGTTCCTAACATTCTGTTAGCTGTTTTGACTGCACATTGAGTGCATGGTTTCAGAGTTATCCACAATGACTCCAATATCTCCTTCTTGAGTGGTAACAGATAATTTATATCCCATCATTTTGTATGTATAGTTGGTATTATTTTTCCAGTGTGCATTACTTTGCATTTATCAACAGTGAATTTCATCTGCCATTCTCTTGCCCAGTCACCTAGTAGTATGAGATCCCTTTGTAACTCTTCACAGTCTACTTTGGAAATAACTATCCTGAGTAATTTTACTCTTCACTGCTCACCCCTTTTTCCAGATCATTTATGAATATGTTGAACAGCACAGGTCCTAGTACAGATCCTTGGAGGTCTACATTATTTCCCTCGCTCTATGAGAGGACCTTTCCTCTTAGCCCATGACTCTTTGCTTTGCTTAAGAGTCTTTGGTGAGGGATCTTGTAAACAGCTTTCTGAAAGTCCAAGTACACTATATCCACTGGATCACCCCTGTCCACATGTTTACTGAACCCCTCAAAGAATTCTAGTAGATTGGTGAGGCATGATTTTCCTTTACAAAAAACATATTGATTCTTCCACAACAAATTGTGTTCATCTGTGTGTCTGAAAATTTCATTCTTTATTATAGTTTCAACCAATTTGGCTGGTGCTGAAGTTATGCTTACCAGCCTGTAATTGCCAGGATCGCTTCCAGAGCCTTTTTTAAAAGTTGGTATCACATTAGCTATCCTCTAGTCGTCTGGTTCAGAAGCTGATTTAAATGATACCACACTTAGTAGTTCTGCAGTTTCATATTTGAGTTCCTTCAGAACTCTTGGGTGAATACCATCAGTGTCCTGGTGACTTATAACTGTTTAATTTTCCAGTTTGTTCCAAAGTCTCCTCTATAGATACCTCAATCTGGGACAGTTCCTCAGATTTGTCACCTAAAAAGAATGACTTAGGTATGGGAATTTCCCTCATGTCCTCTACAGTGAAGATGCAAAGAATTCATTTAGCTTCTCTGAAATGGCCTTGTCTTCCTTGAGTACTCATTTAGTACCTCGATTGTCCAGTGGCCCCACTGATTGTTTGTCAGACTTCTTGCTTTTGATGCACTTTAAAACATTTGCTTATAATTTTTGAATCTTTGGCTTCTTCAAATTCTTTTTTAGACTGCCTAATTAATCCTTTACACTTGACTTGCCAGAGTTTATGCTGCTTTCTGTTTTCCTCAGTAGGACTGAACTTCCAATTTTTAAAAGATACCTTTGCCTCTAACCACTTTTTATGTTGTTATTTAGCCATGGTGGCACTTTTTTGGTACTCTATTGTTTTTTTAATTTGGGATATACATTTAATTTGAACCTCTATTACGATATTTTTTAAAAGTTTCCCTGCAACTTGGAGGCATTTAGCTTTTGCCTTTTAATGTCTGTTTAACTAGCTTCCTCATTTTTGTATAGTTCCCCTTTCTGAAATTAAATGCTATGGTGGTGGGCTTCTTTGGTGTTTCCTTTCTTCTCTCCTACTCCCCCCAAACTAGGATGTTAAGTTTAAGTTTAATTATATTATGGTCTCAATTACCAAGCAGTTCAACTCTAGTCACCTCTTGAACCAGATCCTGTGCTCCACTTTCGACTAAATCAAGAATTGCTTTTCCCCTTGTGGGTTCCAGAATGAGCTGCTCTAAGAATCAATAATTTATGGTGTCTCTGCATCCTTTCCTGAGGTGAAATGTACCCAGTCAATATGGAGATAATAATAATGGGGAATTTCAACTAAGTTTTTTATTTTTAAGCCTCTCTGATCTCCCTGAGCATTTCAAAATCACCATCCTGGTCAGGTGGTTGGTAGTATATTCCTACTACTATATTCTGATCATTTGAGCATGGAATTTATATCCATAGAGATTCTGTAGTACAGTTTGATTCATTTAAGATTTTTACTATGTTTGACTCTGCTTTCTTTCATATATAGTGCCACTCCCTAACCAGCACTGATTGGACTCTCCAAAAGTGTGCTATAAACTCCAGCAGATTGGGACTTTCAGTCTTTTTCCTCAGCCAAAGATTTTCTGACTATGCTTGATGATTTTTCGTTTGTGTTTCTCCTTTGAATCCACAGCAACATATCTGAAGTGACAGAAGTGTTGCTTGATGTTCTTCAAACCAAGATAAATGATATTAGGCTTTGAACTCAGCAGATTCTTGAGACCTTAGGAGCAAATTCACTGAGAGTGACAAACTTTTGATGAGTTTTGGAAAGAGGTGTTTGAGCTAGGTTCACATGAACCTTGGGGCAAAAAGAGCAAGAGAAGGCCAAGCAACATATGACTGTTTCTTATCTGAGGTTATTAACAATATCAGCAAGCTATTGATATGATTTGAAAGTGTATAGAAACTTGAAATTCACCTAGTTGCTGAATCTGAAAAGATTCAAGGAATTCCAGACACATTTTCTTATTGATGCTTATTGAATCTCCAAAAGCACTTTATATGAATATTTCTGACATTAGTCAGTTGCATTCTGAACTGTGTACAGCCTCAAGGGAAAAGTTCATTTGACTTGTAAAGAACTATTCATATGCTGTATTTACATACTTGCTTGTCTTAGGTCAGCAAGTCGGCTGCCTTAATTCTGACTATTCCCTACTCTACAGCCACACTGAAAATGTCTTTTTCAACTTTAAAGCACATTAAGACACTGACACCCAACAAGCATGGAAGCAAACACCTGGCCAACTTGGCTTTACTGACCATCAAAAAGGGACTACTTAGGTATCTGCATAGCTTACCAGACTTCTATGACTGGTCATTGAGGAGATTCTTTAAAAAAGATAGAAGGATGGATTTTTTATTTCAGTAGAAACATTAGATAATCACATATTTATACACTCTCAGCTTTCATTGTATTTGGCAACCAGGATTTAAGTTTAAGTTTAATTATATTATGGTCTCAATTACCACGCAGTTCAACTCTAGTCACCTCTTGAACCAGATCCTGTGCTCCACTTTCAACTAAATCAAGAATTGCTTTTCCCCTTGTGGGTTCCAGAATGAGCTGCTCTAAGAATCAGTAATTTATGGTGTCTCTGCATCCTTTCCTGAGGTGAAATGTACCCAGTCAATATGGAGATAATAATAATGGGGAATTTCAACTCAGTTTTCAGTTTCATTTGTCAAAATCTAGGTGAGGGTGTCTATTTTTTCATGCAGTGCAGCATGTGATCCCTTCTGTGGTCAGGCAACTTTATTGGCTAGTACAGGGGAGAAGGGACAGGATTAGGCAATAACCTCCTCCCCACCGCATTTGGGATGGTTCACATTGCAGGGGTTTAGCAGGGATCAATCCCTGCAGTGAAAATAGTTCAGAACTACAATTGTGGCTAGAATTCAGATACACAAGTGGGATGACACTCTTTGGACCCTCCTTTCCTTTGCACACTTTTGGAAAGGCCAGGCATAGTCTGGCCCTAAATTTCCTGTAATACACCCTCTGATATTTAGAGGATCACACAGACCAGTAAGGGGTTAGGTTATCAACTGCCTTGTAACTTGGGGTGCCTTAATGCTACTCTGCTATGGGTCAGAGCTCTGACACCAGTAGCCAGCCTACAAGCATAAAGGTCTCACCCTGGCATCCATCCTTACCCTTTGCAGGGTGATCCCTACAGCCCTTCTGGTCCTGAGTTTCCCAGATCTACCCCTGAGTTCTTAACTACCAGACACTTGGACTTTTCCTTTCTGGTTCATCATCTCCAAAGGAATGAAACCTGCTGCCAGTTATCAGTCCACTTGGGGCCACGCACTGCACGCAGATGGCACAACAGAGACTTCCTTAGGGTAAAAATAAACAAAAAGATTTAACAGAAAAATCACAGATTCAAAGACGAAGTAGTAAGAAAAAGTAAATACATTCAAGTTACATAGAAATAAACAAAGACACAACCTTAGGCTTTGCAATTCTATATGAACTAAATTCCATTTTCTAATACAAGTTACTTATTGCCTTTGAACAGTTTCCCAGCATGCCCTCTGTCATACAGGGGATTCAGTGTTTTGCAGATAGCACCCTACATAGATGCTGGCCTTTGGTTCCTGGAAAGCCTTTAATTCAAACCTCTTCCCTTTACAGGATTTTTGTCTTTGGGTTTGCACAATTTGTAGGATTTTTGTCTTTGTCAGACTATGGTAATTCAGGGTTACACAGGCCTTGTCTACAATACCAGATAAGTCGACCTAAGTTACACTGCTTCTGCTACGTGAATAACATAGCTGAAGTAGACATAGCTTAGGTCAACTTATTGTGGTGTCTACACCACCACTGCATCTATGGGAGAGCGTCTCCCGTTGACTTACATTATTCCTTTCATTCCAATGGAGTACTGGAGTCGACCTGAGAGCACTCTGCGGTCTTCACTAGACCTGCTAAATTGACACCCGCTGCATCAATCACAGCAGCCTCGATTCCTGGTAAATATAGACATGACCACAGAGTGGGGGAAAGTCCCTCCTCCCTTAGTTTTCCAAGACTGGGGTTTTCTTTTCAGTTTCAATGCCTTTCCATTAACTTTAATGGTCCACCATTGTCTTTCCCTGTACAAGGCTAGGTTGACTGGAGTTAGTTTCACATAAAAAACTAGCCTTGTAGGTGCATCTCCCAGCCTGATTGCTTTCCCACACTGCTGTGAGATAATGCTGTGGTTGCACCCTGATGACAATTACAATGTTCTACACAGCTTTACATACATCCATTCATAGCCATAACTTGTATACATATCTCCTAATGATCATCAACTTCAGAACATTACACACTTTCATAAAATATCTTACTTGGCATATGTTGATACACAGTAACATTGTATACAACCAGTTGATTCAATTGCTTATTCTTTGCGGGGAAGTCTGAACCCCATTTTCCCCTTGGGGTATCTGGACCATGATTGTCACACCCCATTTCATTTTATTATCTCCTCACTGACTAAACATGATTTTTTAAACTCGCTTGAAATATAAGGTGCTGAATTATGGCTCACAACCCACTGATGTACATGAGGAAAAAGCTATAAAAAATCTTTATGAGAAAAGCCTTCTGGCCCAATGCTGGTTGCAGAATTACCTAGTGTGGTGTTTAGATGTTGCTTGTAATTATTAGAATTAGGAGCACTGGCTGTTGGAGTCTGAAGGGACAGGAAACAGGAAGGAGGGGGGAAGAGTTGAGAGGCTGGGAGAAAGCTACTGAGGGTGCAGCAGCAGCTCGGTAAAGAGGTTCCCACTTGGAAAGCAAAGTCCTGTTGAAGCTTGTTAGTACCTTGCCTGGTTGATACAACACCTAGCAAAAAAAAATGTTCTGCAGGCTCTGCCTGAATGATAAGGAACAGTGTCAGAAAGGAGCATGCTCAAAATCAAAGGCAGGTGGAGGAGCCCAGGCTTCCCAGCCCAGCTCCAGGTTCCATCTTGGCCAGGGGGCAGGCCCTTGGGGGAAGAGGCGGGGCAAGGGTGGGGCCACAGAGGGGGCAGGTCCTAATGCCCCCCTACTTTCAGGAAGAATCCATTGCCCCTGATTCAGGTACAAGAAGGAGGGCAGCGGGACTCCTAAACAAAGGAGAAGGGTGGGGCCTGTGGAATAAAAGAGCCTGTTTTGAAAAAAAAGACTAAATAAATGGGACCCCACAAAAGGGGAATCTTGTTTAAAGTATTCCAGCCTGAGAGAAAATCATTACAAGGAACTAAGAGGGAACTGAGGGCAGGGTCCCTGCAGGCCTATCTCAGGCCATGAGAGAGCACTCTGGAATGGCACCTATCCACAATACCTATTTACGGAGATTATGTGCCCCCCATCACCACTGCCCCTTTCCTGCTGTAAGTCAGAATTGTCTTGTAATACATTTTGCCACTGACATTGTGATGAAGTTGTCAGGATGAGGCTGTGCTCTGTTCAAGAAGCCCGAGATTTCACATTATAAAAACACTGCACGCATTCTGCATCTGTCAGACAAATGTAAACATCTGAGCTATTTCATTATGAAAATACACCTACATTAAAATTACTTTCCCATTCACATGTACAAAAAAAGATTATATTTTTAAGAACTATTTATAACAAAAAATCTAAGCCTGATCAAATAAACAAAATGTCACACAAGCTGTCAACAATTCTGAAACAGCCACGATATAAAAACCCTGAGTATTGTGGCATTTATAATGAAAATACCAAATCAACAGCTGCCTTGCAGGTAACGTGTGCCTCTTCCTAAAGTGTTGATACATGTTACCTCTGCAGCTGCTGTGAAATAATAATGCAGCCAAGATTTGAAAGAAACAGGGCAAAAAAATCTGTAATAATAGTATTTTGCTTTTATTGCCTACCAATAAAAACAATCACCTGCTCTGCTTGGTATCAAGAGCAGTAAAGCCTCTGTATTGCTTTGCACTGCAAAGTCTAATTGACTGTTGTCCAAACAGTGGATATAAAGTGGCATCCTACAAACTTGTCTTTTGTCTGTTCACTACAGTTAGCAAGAAGAACTGTGATGCTTTACTGTTCTTGCTTATTGTTTGTGATTTACTCAGCAGCCATTCAGAAAATGGCAGTACTGAAAGTGTTTGGGAAGAGTTTGACAGCCCTAGCCTTGTGGGTTAGTCAGCAGAATATTCTGGTTAGTTATAAGCTATCCTCAGTGGAACAATATTTTGGTTTTACTGCGGTTTTTATTGGCTTATCCTCCCTGTGCTGTGGAAAACTGGTTCATCTTAGTGTTCTGAATTAAATGTTTATGGATCTCATCTTCTGTAATTCACACTCTGCATAAAAGAGCTGAATGCTAACTAGAAGCATGAGTTCAGAATTTAAAAAAGTTATTTTTAAAATAATCAATCGCGTCATCTTAGGAACACAGCAACAGCATAAAGGACCCCCCCCCCCCCGCCCCCCAAAAATAAAGGGAATAGTGGATATATAGACCTGTATAAAAACATCATGCTTTAGTACTGCTCCTAACAAACTTGATTGATTTTTGCATAGATTTACAAAATTAGCTGTTGAAAGGAATGCAGTAAAATGTTACCTATTTGAATTTTAGCGAATATTTGTTGCCCTTAGCCAGATAGTTGCAAGCTCTGTCTGTATATGCAATAGGCCTTACACCCACCACCACTTTTGTATACCTCCATGTATGAGTCAGCCACAATCACAACCTTTGCTCTCCCTGAAAGCAAGAATTGTTCTGGATTAGTGCTACCAGCAGCACCAGTCTCCTGGACAGTACAGAGAAGAACTTGCAAAGGTTGGCAGAGATACCAACTCTTCACGGCACTCTCACAACAACATGCCATGTATCCTGCACAATATAGGCAGTGGCTTGAAGCCACAGTCTGGTCCTGTGCTTTGTTAGTAGTAATAATAACTATTGGTTTTCCAAAAGTGCCTAGAGGCCCACCCAATATCAGGAACCCATAGTGCTATACCCTCCACTGTAAGAGTTAATCCCTGATCTGGAGAATTCACAATCAAAATAGACAAGTCAAACATAGAATGAGAGGAAGGGATAGAATATATAAGTGGAGTGACTGGAATGATGGTTTCCAAATGGCCTGCTAGTTGCCACAAATTTTTAAAATATTTTTGCACATTTGACTTTTTAATATTTTTATATAAAATGTATTATAAAATGCAGTGTGAGTGAAGAGGGAAGGCAGGAATGCTTTGGTTGAAAGGAAAAACAAAGGAAGGAAAGAAGACAGTGAGACAAGGTCTACACTTTAAAAATTACATTGGTATTACTATGTCACTCAGAGATGTGGAAAAATCAACACCTCTGAGCGACACAGTTATATTGACCTAAACCCAGGTGTAGACAGCACTATGTCGGAGTGGCCTGCGCCACTTCCTGCAGCTCCCATTGGCAGGGAATGGCGATCCACAGCCACTGGGAGCTGTGGGGAGCTGTGCAAATGTAAACAAACTGTCTGACAGCCTGCCAGCGGATTACCCTGACAGGCCACATGCTGCCTATGGGCCGCTGGTTGCCCACCGCTGGTGTACTAGCATCTTCACTGATATGCTACAGCAGCACCGATGCAGCGTTTTAAGTGTAGACCTGCCCTCAGAAACAGGAGGTGAGGGAAGAAAATAGATAGAAAAGTTGGAGAGGAGCACAGAAGGCAGTTAAAATGAGGCTAATGTGAAGAGACTGAGGGAGAGGGCAGGAAGGAACTGGAGCCAGCAGTCAATCAGCAGAGAGGAAATTGTGTTCAGAGAAACAACTGTAGAAAGGATAATCTCATTACATCATCGGTGTCCAACAGTGTTTTCTGCAACAGCTTGTATAGCTGCTCCTGCCAGCTGAAGTCTTTTCCCAAGCTAGATGTCTCCTGGAATTCCTTCCTTATGCAGTCCCACTGGCTGGTGCAGAATGGGCTGCATGGGGACTACTGCCCTAAGCAGGGGATGATTGAGACATACCAGAAGGGGCAGGGAGGTGGCAGCACTGGCTGAGTATTATTCCACCCAATCCTTAACCCTGGCACTGTTCTGCCTGCTGAATCTGAAATTGTCTCAAGAAATGTTAATTTAAAAATTAATTCAAATTGGTTTGGACAGGAACAGTGGCATGTGGATTCAAAACTGGCTAACAGACCAAAAAAAATGTTAATGGTGAAGGGAAATATATCCACAACCGGGGAGAGGTGAAGTACTGCCTCGAGAGATTAGAAATATGGACAGTCTAATATGTCAGTAGAAATCATTTGAAATACAAATACTCCATGGGAGGGAGAACATTAATATTCAGGAAGAAGTAACATTGAAAGAGAGCTACCAGTTGCAAACAGCAAACTAGACATGAATCTACCATGTGACTTTGCCAGTTGTAAGAACAAAGCATTTGATTTGCATACTAGTACTGGGTGGGAAATAAATTTAGGAGACCTCAAAAATTTTTCCATCTCAAAGTAGGACAAAAAGTCAAATTCTCAAATTTTCATGAACCAAAAAAAAAAAAAATGGTTCACATCAAGTGAAGCAAAATATTTTCTTTAGATAATTTTTCATTTTAATTTTATTACTATAATTAGCTTACATTTCACACCAAGAAGTTGTTTAGAACTGGAAAAACAATTTCTTTTTCATTTAGAAAATGTCAAAACCACAACATTTTGACAATTTCAAAGCTTTTTTCCCCCAAAGTTTTCCAAGTAAAAAAATTAATCAAAACCAATTCTTTACTATGAAAAGTTTTGGTTTTGACAAATACCCATTCTCCAATGAAAAACATATCAACAAAATTCCCAACCAGCTAAGTTGCATGTGCAAAGGCCTCATGAAAAAGGGAGATTACAACCCATTATATGTGTGATTTGACTGTATGTGGACAACTGTATTTAGTTTTAGGCACCTCAGTCCAAACAAGTATTAACAAGAGACAGAGTTCTGGGAAGAGGAACAGAGATTATCAGGACCCTGACAAAAAGGATTTGTGAGAAAAGATGAAAAAAGATAAATATAAATAGCTTCATTAAATTACAACTAAGGAGGGAAGGAAAGGTTACAGTTTCCATCAAAGCTTTAAATATACCAAAGTGGAGAGTAATTGCTTAACATAGAACATGAGTACATAACTAAGAGTAATGGAATTAATTTTAAGGGAAATTAAGATACTAATCACTATGAGTATCTTGGTAGAATCAGGCCCAGCATGAATAGAAGAAGTGAGCTTCTGTTTGTGTTATAGCAAACAATATAAACTGAAAAAAAGTTTAAAAGTTATGAATTATTTTGAACAACACATTAAGGGAATAGTGATCTGGCAAGCAGAAAAAGGGGCTAACTGCATCAAATAAATCATTTCTTGCAAATTATTCTCTCTGCTATAATTATAAGCTACTTAACAGTTATATTTGCAGTTAGATGCTATTCTACTTGGTTCATTGCTAGATACTAGGGGGCAAAAAAGTTTAAATGTATTATGTGTCTGTTGTGATAACTTAAAATGGAAGGAATGGATTCCAATTTGCAACAAGTTCAGATACCTCTGAACTTTCATCCTGTGGGTATTTTACTGCTTCCTACTAATGTGTCAGGTAGTTTAAACTATTTTCTTTTTATGTACTTCCTACTGTGTTTTTATCACAGGTGAATATACCTCATTATCCTTTATTGTGCTATTTAAAGGTCACTTGTTAATTTTTCCCTTTTTTATGGTCTTTTAGGTATAGGTCCTCACTTATAGAAAGCTAATAGTCCCAGATGAACAGAGATTCATGAATAAAACACAGTACATGAGTTTTTGGAAAAGTCAAGTACCAAGTTACTGCCAAGCACTGTTAGCTCCAGTAACTATCACTCATCTGATAGGAAAACTAAAGTTGGCTAAAAACTAAACTGAAATGAGTAGGACCTTTACTCCCTTGCACCTAGGGTTATTAGCAATCTGGCAGTTAACTGAAATTGCTAATGAATAAGATACTTATAAACCTGAAAAAAAAAGTATACAACTGTGATGGGGCAGCTGCCCCTCACTGGCTGGCAAAGGGTTAATAGCAGCCCTTGGAACAGCTGGGCAGAACCCAGCCAATCAGAGCCAGGCTGGGCCCTATTAGAAGGGCTGTCTCTGTCTGGAGCTTGGGGGAGATGGAATAGCTGCTTGTGGAGAGGCTGTGCCCTGCCCCACGGCCTTGACATGTAAGGGGACTGTTGCCCTGTTATTAACATTCAGTGGGGGTGTTTTAGTTGCTAGCTCCCAGTACTAAGAAGGGGAAAGGGTCAATGGGGAATCAGGACCCTGAGACTGACAGCCCCCAGGAACAATGGGGAGAGGCCAATGCTCCAGGTCAGCCTGAATGACAGGGTGAGCAGGCTAATCAGGGAGTCAGGAGGGCAGGGAGGTCCTGTCCTCTGTGTGAGCTGGATTTGCTGGGGTCAGACAGAGTGGGGCTGAGCTAAGGAGAAAGCGGGCCCCAAGCTAAGCTGGAGAGTGGAGCTGTGCCAGATCCAGAGGGACCAAAAAAGCAGCCCAGAGAGAGCAGACCCTGTCCTGGGAGCAGAGCTGCAGCAACCAGAGCCAGAGGGGCCAGAAAAGCAGCCCACGAAGCAGGTCAGTGCTGGGAGAAGGGTCACAGAAGCAGCCTGCAGAGCAGACCTGTGCAGGGAGCAGAGCTGTAGAAACCAGAGGCAGAAGAGCCAAAGAAGCAGCCCAGGGAGCTGGAGGCAGAGCAGCAGAGACAGAGTGGTGCAGCTGGAGCTGGGTGCGGTGAGCAGCTGGGGAGAGCGAGGGGGACCCTGGGCAGTGGGCCCAGCACAGGGAGATGCCTCAGCCAAGAGGCTCTGCAGGCCAGGCTTGGATCGTAACCCCAACAGGGTGGGGGTGACACTGGGAAGAAGGATCCTATCACTTAGAGTCTGAGAGCATGTGGCCAGCACTAGAACAAGCGTCCAACTCACAGCATCCCTGCAACACAGCCAGGGCCTGAGCAGGAGGCCTGGGACTTACAGTGAACAGACAGTGAACTGCCCTGACATTCAAGAGACACCGTTTGTGATGTTCCCTGCCACAGAGTGGGGTGATGTGTTTCCTTTAACCTTTCCCATTTTTCCTTATTCTTTTTAAAATTAATTGTTGATTAAATAACTTGCATTTGCTTTAACTTGTATGTAATGCTCAGTGGGTCAGAGAAGTGCCCAGTGCAGAGAGAGTACCCCAGATTGGGGACACCTTAGCCCCTGTCCTAGGTGACCACAGCAGGGTTGGGGGTTGAGCCCCCCAGGAATCCTGGGCCCAGCCTTGTTGGGGTTACGAGGACTCTGTCAGACAGGAGAGTGGAAGGGGAGCGCTCAAGGGCAGGGAGGCCACTGGGTAAAGGAAGTGGGAGCGAGTACTCAGATCCTTTCGCTAGCCCACTTCACCGGGGTAATGCAGAAGCCAGGAAAGTTCCCCACAATAGCGGGACTATTCCCCTGCTTACAAGTGAATAACTATGTTACAAACGTATAAAAAGAAATATACAAAGTTCTTGTTCATTAGCAATTTCAATTAGCAGCCAGATTGCTAATAACTCTAGGCACAAGGGAGTATGGGGGAGTAAGGTACCTCTCTACTCTCCTGTGTGAGCTACCTGTACCACAGATTGCATGACAGGAACAGAAGCAAAGCTTCTCCTTCCTCACTCTATGAAGGTGGGAGGGACAGGGACTGTGCAAAGCTGTCTCCCAACCAACACTCCGGCCAATACATATGTGCCAGTACACTGACTGCACATGTTGCACCAGATATGCACCCAGAACCATTTACTTCCTTCCCCAGACCACTAAGGAGGTCAGGAGACAAGATTATGTCTCTTTGGATCCCAATCTGCTTCCCTAAGCTGGTCTTGGAGCAGCACAACGAAGCACAGCTCCTTGCCAGGGTAGAATGTAAAGTGACAATGTCCCCCTATGTTTGTAATTAATGTTTTGTACAGAAATTATATTTAGGATAGTCATCTAAAAATGCTTGGCCAGATGTACCTACTTAAAGGTATTTCTGTTCTTGGGTTTTACATTTAAATTAATTTACTTTTTATATTGTTAGAATTAAATTTGCATCACTAAAATGGGTTCAGATACAAGATTAATTATGTTTTTGCAATTATTATTACTAATGATCAGCAAAAAAAAAGTGACAATATTATACAGACACAGGGTTAGATGAAGGTCCCACTTTATATGAGAAATCCCTTTCAGAGCTATGCCCCCAAGCTCAAAAGCAGGAACAATGATTAAAATCCTGGCCCCCTGGAAGTCAATAGCAAAGCTCCCATAGACGTCATTAGAGCATTTCACCCAAAATTTATGAAGAGCTAGCTTTTGCCACCCTGGCTTAGAAGAGATAATACCTCACACCACAAGTAGTCCTTTAAGCATTAATTAGACTACTTGTGGCTGAGGTACTACTCAGTATGAGTAAGGGTATCGCAATCTGGCCCAATAGGACAGGAACACTGGGCAAAAATCCCAACACAATTCTTTTGTCATGCATTTTATGAATGTTGTACAGATTGGTGTATTTTTCAGTGCTATTTTTCTTTCCTTTTTTTCTTCATAAAATCCTTCCCTGTTGAGTCACTCAAAAAATGGTTTAAGCAGCAGATTGATCTCAACCTACTTAATTCAATTCCAAATGAAAGCTTGTATTCATTTTTTTCTTTTTTACTTTCCAAACAAAATACAGTTTACCTTAGAGAAAGCCACAACCACAAAGTCATTGTACTGTATAACAAAGGATATAGCAGCATCTGTAGACTATAGATTTTCTATAAGAGCTGAAGTCATGATGATCCATGTTTTTTTCACGTAAGTTAGTTTTTTTTCTATTTTAGAAGAATAAAAATAATCATTTAAACTTTATTGTTTTAAATAGTTATAAAATAAGGTCATACCCTTCCATAAAGTAATCTCCTACTCACTTCAGTACAGGATGATAATGCTACTAGTAGGCAAATTATTCAAAGCAGGCTAGCAAAGATAGGATGTTCAATAATCAATCCAACAGGATGCATAGCATTAATCTAACATTGCAGAGTTTGACCTCTCCCAGGTAAAAATATAAGGATCAAAGTTGACCCTCAAACACTGTCAACTACCTCCATGGTGGCTTATTCTGTTCCTAATTTCAGAGTTTAAATAGCCAGATACTAAACACAGAATGACTGTCAAGATGACCCAGACATTACATGGGATGAGTAAACAAGAATATAATAAGGTCCACAGAGAGAATTTGCCCCATATTCAAACTAAACTCAGAGTACATTTTCCGAGGTTCAAAAACTTTAGTTAACTCTTTTGTTTTTAATTATTTTCAAATGCTTCTGCACTTGTGTTCCTGGAGTCAGAAGTACCAAAATGTCATTCCCTTTTCTGTGACTCCTACAAAATACTTGACAATACTTAGGCTGTGGTTGCTGCAATACAAGAGCTTATCATGCAGACCAGTATTATCTCATTGTTTACTTGTACTTTCCACATCAGTCTATACCCATCTGTTGACTCTTGTCTGGTATCTGGCTTAGGGCAAGGACTGTCTTTTTGCTTTGTGTTTGTATAGCCAATAGCACAATGGGGTGCTGGTCTACAACTGGGGCTCCTAGACACCAGGGTAAATAAATAAATAATAAAAATGAGAGATTTCAGAACATTTCAATACACTTCAATTAAGTATGCACATTTTTGGGTGCTTATCTATGCTGAATGTCGAAAGTTTTTGAGTTTGCCTATTACTGCTCACACAATTCCTTGGCATTTGATGGCATCAGCTACCTGAAAAATAAAATTTTCTTGTGGGATAAAGGATCGCACACCTTTAATATTGTTTACTCATGTTTTGTATTTAAAATATCAGTTTGATTAAAATGTGTGTTCTTCACGAGACATCTCACACAAACATATTTCCCTTACATTGCCTAGAGCAACGGTGCACAAACTGGAGGGCACACTCTCCATCCCTCTCTGCGGGGGATGCAATGAAACTTGGATCCCGTGGGTCCTGCAGGACTTGCTGCCATAACAGTGGTAGCGGGATAAAAACCAAGTGGGTATTGCAGAGAGTAGCAGGAGCGGGATTGAAAAAATAGTCGTCCTGCACTGTAAACAACATGAAGGCCTTGGCCAATAGCTGCCACTCTCCAGCTGCCCAGCTCTGCAGGCAGCAGCACCACCAGCAGCAGTGCAGAGTAAGGTTGGCAATGCCCCAGCAAGCAGTTTCTGCTCTCTGGCTGCCCAGCTCAGAAGTAAGAGATTACTTCAGATTACAAGGAACAGGGGGAAGGGGAAAGCATAACAAATACCATAAATGGTAAGGGGAACGCAACTGGAAAAAAGCTTGCACATCACTGGTCTAGAGAATTATAACCTCTGAAATGGTTCATTATTTTATAGTTCATTTGTATCAAGTTTGCTTCAGCTGAAAATAGCCTTTATTTATTGGTGGTAGAAATCATCTGATATGTTTAACTCAACAGTTTAACTCTTCTTTGGCTCTGTGTAACCTCAAATGCTTGTATCTGTAAGCAATAGAAGTTGGTCCAATAAAATATATTACCTCAACCATCTTCTCTCTCTAATATCCTGGGACCAACACAGCTAAATCACCACTGCATAGTTCACCTTGAGCAAGTCATTAACTCTCTCTGTACCTCCGCTCCTCACAAATAAATAGTTATAACATTTCGCTACCTCGCAGGGGTAGTATAATTGCCTGTATGATTTCTTTTGTTTGTGAGATGCTCAGGTACTGTGGGCTCTACGAAAACCTAGTTAGAAAATGCTACCTTTCACTGAAGTTCCTTCATGTTAAATTGCAAGCAGAGGGAAAGCATGGAGTAAGAACACTAAGATTTAGGGCCCAATCCTGTGTATTACTCAGTGCCTTCTATAAGATATTTAGGGTCCAGTTAGTTTAGGGAGCTGAACAGGAGGGATACAGAGTCTTCCAAGATCAGATACCCAGTTTGACTGTCATCTATGTAAAATATTTTTAGTGTTCATCAAAATATGAAATTAAGAAACAGGAAAATAAGAAATGAAACTGAGGAACCGCATCCTTATTTTCAAAGTGTACCTGCTCCTTTAAGATTTTTTTAAACTCTTAAGTATTATGCAAGAGTGTGTCTTCTCTACAATAGTCTACTAAATGCACTCCTAAATACTTTATGATCATAGGAGACCAAGCAGATGGCATTGAGCAAAACAAGGTTTTAAAAGAGATCTAGTTGAGGGATATTCAGAGTTGTAGTTATCTTCAGAGATATTCCAAATTGTTTTATAACGTAGGATTCTTGAACAGTTTGGCACTGCAGTACAGAACTTATTTGCAGTGGTCTGTGGTTCCATTAAATATAAAGTGTTGCCTGCATATCAGGATAATTAAAAACGATGCTTCCCCAAACTGATATTTGCTTTAAGGTTTCTGCAAGCAACAGTGGTCACAAAATATCCATAAAGTCATTGTTCAAAACAACATAATGTTTATTGTAAAACAGCAGCAATGAGACAGCCACCTTGAGGAACCTGTTTTTAGCTGAGTTGTAGTCTGACAGTTGTTGGCAGGCTCAATTTGCACCTCAGTTTTTGTTCCCATAAAATGAATTGCAGATGTGAATCTGAATCGCATTCCCATCTACCCAACCCGCAACTGCAGTCAAGAAGACAGAAGCACAGCTACTTGCAGTGGAATGGTGGTAATAATCCATGGTTACAACATGCACTTGCAAACAGAGATGCTTTCCTTCTGAAAATGTATCACTACATATCAGACCAAGGATCATTTCAGTTAGTTTACATTTTATTTCACACATATCCACGCTGGAACACCAATGCTAGAGCTCTGAGGACATGCCTTGAGATACATTAAAATGTCAGTTTTATGGGTGGCATAATGTAAATAAACATGAATCTATTCCAAGAATGCCTTGGCAATGGTGAAATGATCTACTTGGTTTTAATGATAGATTTCAATTAGTTCCAAGCAAAATATAACCCAAGTTTAATTTGGTAATATAATGCACAATGCTTTGATTCATAAATTAATTCCAGAAGGAAGCACTAAAATAATTGTCTGACTTCCCACATAACACAAGCCATAGAGTTTCACACAGTAATTACTACAGTACATAAGAGAATGATAATTCCCTGTTGTATGAGGTGGGCACAGTGAGCCCAATAACTTGTGGCTGAGCTAAAGCATATGTTTCAGAGCAAGTGTCCAAAAAGCATGAGTCAAACAACTAAACATCACAGGTCACATATTCAAGTTTTTCCCCACAACCATGAAGCTTAGAAACTATTGTTGTTGTTAAATAAATGTTAAAAGAATTTCACATAACCACAGGAATCCAGGAGCTGGGGCTCTAAGAAAACCACCACACATGATTATATCACAAGCATTGGCAATACTGCTTTTTAAAAAAAAAAAAGACATCTGATCTTTAATCAAACAACTCCACATGAGGAAGATTTAATTCCTTCCCTTGGTAATCTGGTCCAATGGTTAATTACCCTCACTGGTAAAAAGTTGTGTTTATTTCCAGTGTGAATTTTTTTAACTTAACTGCCAGCCAGAGGGGAGGCGGGTGAACTCCCTCTTTGGGGAGGCCAACCTGCTGGTACTGCCCCTTCTGCCCACAGCCAGAGGAGCCCTCAGCCAAAGCTGCCCAGGGCAGTGCCCGCCCCTGGTTGGCCCAAGCTCTAGGCTGCTGGCAGGAGCAGAGCTCCCGCTGGCTTCAGGTGAGAGGGGGAAGGAGGTGGGGCCTCGAGGCTTAGCCTGCCCTGGCTTTTGATACCTGCCACTGATATTGTTATGCCTGTCTGCCACATGAAAGAACTGCATAAGATAATGAGGATATATAGTGTTACTTATTTTTTGAAAGGAAAAAAAGGCTTAAAACTGTCTTGTGTTTTTTGTCACCTCCTCCTTTCCCTCCCTCCATCCCAAAAGCAGCTTTTATTTTCCCAAGCAAAATGAGAGGCAGCAAATAATCTCTTCAAATCTTGGGGCAGTTTTGCACTTTATTTAATCAAAAAGTTTTTGATTAAATGCATAAAGAAGCGTTTCCTTATTTCTAGTGGCCAGCCGTGTGTGTGAACCTTGTTTTCATCTACATGCTACTGCTCTTTTCATTATTTCGAAAGACAGATAGAAAAGTAATCACTGTCTAGAGATAGTGTGGGTCTGAGATGCCCAGTTAGTCAATGATGTGCTTATGGCACCATCTGTAGATAATACCACGCACACTGACTTTCCAATGTGCCAGGGGATGCTTGACCCCTGACCGACCCCAGACCCCGCCCCCACTCCACCCCTTCCCGAAAGGCCCCACCCCCCTCTTCCTGCCCTGTTCTGCCCCCTCCCCCTGCCAGTGTGCAGCATCCTTTCTCCTCCCTGCCCACGAGCCTCCTGCACACCGCAAAACAGCTGATCGTGACTGGCGCAAGGTCCGGAGAGGGAGACACTGGGGGTAGGAAGAGGTAGTGATAGGGGGCCTGACGGTGGTTGCTCAGCACCCACCATTTTTTCCCTATGAGTGCTCCATTCCTGGAGCACCCATGGAGTCAGCACCTATGGGTAATACCCTTTATTGTACTAATTAAACAGATATTTTAACATCTTTTCTAAGGCCTGGTCTACACTAGAAAACTAGGTTGGTATAACTACATCACTCAGGGGTGTGAAAAATTCTATGTTGGATTTCGAGCCTCCCCATCCCTAGATTTGCCGTCCAAAACCCTGCCCCACCAAAAAGTGCAGAGAATTCATTCCTCTGAGGCAAGAAATATAAGTCAAACCCCAATATGCCTGCCCTATGATTCTAAGTGAGTTAAACTGACAGACCCATGGAAGAAGCTTCTACAGCTTCAGCCTTCACCATTCTTTGGTCTAGCCAGTGCAATAAATACATCATTGTTGTGCCAACAAAAATTCACCGTTTACAAAAATAAATTAAACAGTTGAAATAAAAGAAAAAAAACCCATAAGAAGGTATCAGTGAGTGTCCAAAATGCAGCTCAGTGTGTTTTACCAGAGTTCTACAATTTGTTTGGTGGCTGCCCTCATCAGCATCCTTTGGAAAACACAGGCCCCAGCATGTCTGGTCCCTCTTATATTAAGATGGATCTGTTCAGTTAAGGATGGAAGCTGGGATTTTCACAGATCATATCTCTGTATAAAGCTGAAGGCAGCTGCAATATGCTCAACTTTATGCAAATGAAGGGTGACACTCAGTCTTTTGGAAACCGCCAATACATCCTCTAGTTGGGCAAAGTGTGGATGCTCCAGTTTCAGTGGATGTGTCCAGCTATGTCTAAAATTAAAAATTGCCAATCGTTTTGCAAGTCTCCATCATTCTAATGCAATTTATGTTAAGAATATAGTGCAGTTACTTCGAGGTATTCGGGGGGTGGGCGGAGCGGCGGCAACCAAAAAATTTCCCTGCTCCAACCAGATAATTGAGTGATTATATTTTTGGCTTGTAAGGCTGCATATAAAATAACTCTTTCCAGTTCTGGTTTGTTTCAGTATATAGGAACAGGGTTAGAGGATTTCTATCTTTAAGAGTGCTTCTCTATTACCTCAGGCACCTGCTTCAAGGTTTAGAAGATATCCTGGGTTATTGTGTGCAATTTTTTTGTTCCATAGTGATTCCTTTCTCAGGACTTCAGAACATGTCCGTTTTTCACTCTGAGCGAGTTGAAAAGAAAATGGATAAGGAAACAGCATGGAACAACACCCAACAAAAGTTTTTCACTAAGGCATGTTGCTTCACCTTTGAATAAAGGCAAAATATTAAAGAAAAATATTACAGTTTGTTTATTTGAAGAATAAAATGTTCTGCAGCTATGGAGCCTGAAAGGCTCATGTGCCCTATTGTCTAAAATGTTCACAGCGTGCAAAGGATATAACATGTATTGTACAGTGGAAAACATTGTTTTGCTAATTAACTCTTTACACAATGAGATTTTAAAAGTTCAAAGAACTGTGATGCTGTCATCTCAGGAATATGCCTGTGGGACAATATGGGACAAAAAAAGGACTCTGCAGTTGAATGTCCATAAAATGCACTGTATAATCATGACTTCCTCCTTGCTATTTGCTAGTTTTGAAACAATAATCATCGACCAAGAATAAAACAGAAACTAGAAATCGGGCATACACTTCCTACTGCAACCATGCCAAGAATATTGAAAGTGAAATTCAGCAAATACTTTCAGCCAAGTACTAATATTTTCAAGGGTATATACATGCAAAAACTAATGCCACTGGTGGTTTTTTTTGTTTTTTTTGTCGTTGTTTTTCCTCCTCCATCTGGCACATTTGTTATTTGGAACACTCAGATTAAAGAACACAGTTTCCAATCCAATTTGTGGATAATAAGCTCATTGCTTCTGGTTTTATTTTAATTAGGTGGGAGATGTACCTGAGCTATGACTGTGTTACATCTCTTCTGGAACTCACAACCACAAGGAAACAAAGCCATAACAAAAACAGCAAAAGAGAATTGTTTGATCCAGTAAAATCCACAAAGCTAAATTTTTGTTATCTTGAATGTTATGTGTAACAAATGCTTATGTCTCATGAAACAAACTAATCCTTTTCTGTGCTTCTAGATCTAGCATTGTTTGCCTATTCATATACCTACTGGTGTATCTATCTATCTAATACGTATGCTTTAGCGTCTGGAGCCAAAGTTCCACGCTTAAAAGTGGGCCCTATTGATGCCAGGTCTAAGTACAGCTAATTGAATGAATCAGCAAATAATGGATACCTAGAAGATACTATTAAAGCAAAAATAATTTCAAGTGGTAACTTAACAGTTATGTATAGACAAGCCATTCAATGGGTCCAATTTCAGTTTTCTTTACCACAGGCCACCCCACATTCTTCTGTAATTATAAAACCATTATTATGGCAGGTTTAAATCCCATCTGATTTGGCAGCAGTGCTGTGTATTTACTGTGATGGCAGTTCAGAACACTGTCATTAAATGTACAAACAGCTAATAATACAAGAAGGAATTCCAAAATATGTTTTTCCCTCATTGCAGTGACCCTTTCTAACCTTTAAAAAAAATGTTGACTGAATTCTAGGAGTAAGTGTACAAGAGTGACTTCACAAAAACACAAACCATATTTTCCTTCAGTTACTACTTCAATAGCTACCCCTCCCCATAAAACACTTGCTAAGAAAATGCACAGCTTAAGAATGAAATTCACATGAAAGCCTGACATCTTTAGATTTCAACAGGGATAAGTTCTGGGGTTTTTTCATGCATTTTAATCTTTCGCATGATTTAAGGAAAAATGTTTCAAAATCAAAGGTTTATTGAACTAACATTTTTTTCCCAAAATATAACAGCTGAAAGAACATTATGGCCTATATAATATGACATGCGCGTTTACCTGTCTTTCTTAGCTTCATCTTTTGTAGACTTTGATCAAACACTCTACTAAGCTTGCACTGGTGGGATTTACATTGGCTGCTTATAATATTAATAGCTGTCAGCATTTGTGCATTGGTGAAGGTTTGTTTGATTTTCTCCCTGTAGATTTTTGAAGAACCTCTGAAAGCTCAATTAATGCAGTTTCAAAAGGGTTGTTCTCCCTAAATATTAAAGATTTGCAAGAAGGACACATAAATAGCTTAACTGCAACATAGCAAAGACTGGGTACTTGCATGTGCACATGGACTTTGATCCAGCAAAGCACTTACACACCTAAACTAAAAATGTGCTTAAGTAGTCCTATTAACGACAGTGGGAGTACTTAAGCTTAAAATTAAGCACATGCTTAAGTGCTGCGCTGGATTTGGGCCTAGATACCTCATTCATTATGTGCATGTACAAATACGCAATTGTATTTTGTGCATCCTGTCATGGAAGTTGCGCACAGAAATTTGATCCTGAAATGTCTTGGCACATGTAATCATAACCCAGCCTAAAAACAAAAGTGAAATGCATGTCCTACGTTACTGGAAATATTTACTTAATACACTTAGACTCACTCTAAATGCAATGATGTATAAATTAGAATGAAGGTTATTTGCTTCCAGTATACCTGAATGTCTTATCTACACAGTATTACTGAACATTTCCATAAAATCCTATCCCAACACGCATTGCTTCTTGTGTAAAACCTGGGATGGATTCCTCAGAGAATGCTTCTACTGCAGTTGTTTCAAAGTTCTGACATATTTTCATGGATAACATAGACCAGGGATTGGCAACCTTTGGCATGTGGCCCACCAGGGTAAGCCCCCTGGCGGGCCCGGCCAGTTTGTTTACCTGCCACGTCCACAGGTTAGGCTGATCGCAGCTCCCACTGGCCGCGGTTCGCCATTCCAGGCCAACGAGGGTGGGGGGAAGCAGCGTGGGCCGAGGGATGTGCTGGCCGCCACTTCCCGCAGCCCTCATTGGCCTGGAAGGCGAACCGTGACCAGTGGGAGCTGTGTCATCAATATAAAGGGAAGGGTAAACACCTTTAAAATCTCTCCAGGCCAGAGGAAAAACCCCTTCACCTGTAAAGGATTAAGAAGCTAGGATAACTTCTCTGGCACCTGACCACAATGACCAATGAGGAGACAGAATACTTTTAAAGAGAAAGATACTTCCAAGCTGGAGGGAGGGAGAAAAAAGGGTCTGTCTGTCTGTGTGATGCTTTTGCCGGGGACAGAACAGGAATGGAGTCTTAGAACTTAGTAAGTAATCTAGCTAGATATGCATTAGATTATGATTTCTTTAAATGGCTGAGAAAATAGACTGTGCTGAATAGAATGGATATTCCTCTCTTTTGTGTCTTTCTTGTAACTTAAGGTTTTGCCTAGAGGGATTCTCTATGTTTTGAATCTGATTACCCTGTAAGGTATTTACTATCCTGATTTTACAGAGGTGATTCTTTTTACCTTTTCTTATATTAAAATTCTTCTTGTAAGAAATTGAGTGCTTTTTTCATTGTTCTTAAGATCCAAGGGCTTGGGTCTGTGGTCACCTATGCAAATTGGTGAGGATTTTTATCAAGCTTTCCCCAGGCAGCGGGGTGCAAGGTTTTGGTGAGGATTTTGGGGGGAAAGATGTTTCCAAACAACGCTTTCCCAGTAAACCCAGTCAAACGTTTGGTGGTGGCAGTGGAAGTCCAAGGGCAAAGGGTAAAATAGTTTGTACCTTGGGGAAGTTTTAACCTAAGCTGGTAAAAGTAAGCTTAGGAGGTTTTCATGCAGGTCCCCACATCTGTACCCTAGAGTTCAGAGTGGGGAAGGAACCTTGACAAGCTGTGATCAGCCGAACCTGCAGACGCGGCAGGTAAACAAACCCGCCCAGCCCGCCGGGGGCTTACCGTGGTGGGCCGTTTGCCAAAGGTTGCCGATCCCTTACATAGACACAAATTATTTTTCTCTAGTTTGATTGCCACCAAGAAATGGAGCCTTGGACCCTCATCCTCACTCACTTTCACTAGTTCAGTGTATAAAAACAGGGGGAGAAAAAAAGAGTGAAAATGGCCACAGAAAAAGAAAAAAATCTCTGTCCTACAGTCTTTCTTCACATTCAAAATCTAGCCACCTATATGCCAGATTGGTGAACCCCTTTCTACCAGTGGTGAGTAGTTAATTACATCAGTGGGACTACCTGGGTAAGTAACTATTTCATTGCTGAGCTGAGAGTTCAAGAGCCTGAATTAGACTGGATGGAGTGCGTACCACAGCTAGAGTTATCTCCCTCCCCGCCCTAGCAATTGGGGGCAAGGAAGAGGCAGCAGAGGCCCTGCAATTTCTCTGGCTGAAAACTCACCTACTAACTTCTATAGGGATGGGCTCACAGTGGGGTCCTAATCCTGGACCCTAAGACTTCTCCAGTCCAACCTGCACTCTGTGGAGGCTGTCAATATTTGTGGAGAATGCAAGGAGTTTATCTGCATGACTTTAGGGGTTCAGTAAATCCTGACCGTGCAGCAAGCCAATGAACTGTTTCATACCCCTCCTGCTGTAGCCTGTCTATCCTCAGCATTAAGCAGTGCAGGCTTCCTAGTTTCTACCTTTATAGGCAGCTGTGGAAATTCTTCAAGAAAATCCTCCCATGCAACTGAGCTTCTACCCTTCACGTCCTCTAGCCCTAATCCCTGTAGAGTTTTCTTTAGTTATCACATATTTTATTTGCATTTGGTGCTTCTGCTGCGCAGTGAGAAGAATGAATGTATTCAAAATTACCTTTGTGTCAGTGGAACTGAGCAGAAAGTGTTATTGAAGCTGATTATGTTTGCTATAGCGTTTTAATGCATATAGCTCCTCTTCATCCAGAGTGATAATACAGAGTAAAACAGATGACAAAAAAAAAATCTTTGGAAAGGAGAATAAACTTCATCATCTGGTTTCAGTCCAAGGATTGATTGTATTTGTAGCTTTGTTTATTTAATTGTTAAAATAGCATTTAAAAAACACAAAGCACTATTAAAGGAATCTCTTTATTTTAGAAATTCATCTTCCCCTAGATGTGACTCAAAGACCTCTGAATCCAAGAGACACATGAGCTAAAGATAAATTTCAAATAAAAAGCCAGTAGTCCTAGTTTTCATCTTCTCTTTGTAGGACTGTAGCTGCCATGAAAACAATGAGGAGTCTGTTTTTTGTGGAGAGAGACTAACAAGGCTACCCTTCCGATATTAGCTGCCATGAAAAAGCAAGACTATTGCAGTATGCTTCTAAACAACATATTTATTCTGACAAGCACAATTTTAGCCCGCTATATTACTTTGTTCACTATTTTTCTGCAGATGTTCAACAGTGAGCAGCAACGCTGATAACATCTCAAGAGAGCAAGTGAAGAATAACTTATACAGTTGAAAACTACAGTGGGAATTTTAGGTAGACAGCATGTACTTACGCAGCCTGGAAATAGTATAAAAGTGAGAGCAATTTTTAAATATGCCTTAGAGTGAGAAACTAAAAAAGCTGAGTCTACCTAAGTGACTTAATTATAGTCTATAAGTACCTGCATGGGAAAAGATTTCTGATAATAAATGGCTCTTTTTTTTAACCAGGAAATGAATAACGAGAAAAGCAACTTCATTTATATAGAAAGAGAGACATTTATAGAGAAAATGTGGACAATTTCAGCACCATTCACAAGGATTACAATAAAAACTTCCTTATTATCATTTGGGATTAAAGACTACAGGCTTTGTAAGGCACTGTACAAATTGGCACTGACATATTATAAACCCATAGCAAGAGAAAGGAGGTTCATTATGTTCTAGAGTTCTCACATGTATGATCTGTCAACTATGTGAAATTTTAGTATTTTTTTACAGATATGCTAATCTCCTCTCAAACTGTGATGATGCGCCCCATGCATTCTGACTACCACGTTAATGACTTACTTATAGAATATATTTAGCTTCACTAATTTAAATGCAGGAAAAGAAAATATGAGACCACTTGTGATATAATATTCAACATCTGTTTATGGCTAAGTTCTGTTCCCCGGCCGTTTCCCCAACTGTTTTCGGGAATGTTCAAAGCTAAAAGGTGTAGGTAAAAATGACTAACTTCGGGAGTTAGGTGTCATTTTTAAGTCATTTAGGCATTCAGGAACAAGTCCCATAGAAAGTCCATTGACTTTCACTCAAGTGACTTTTGAAAATGGAACTTAACCATTTAAAAAAATTAAAAACAATGTGTGTGGAAGGGCAGTTTGTCAGAGAGTTCTTGCAGAACAGGTCCAGGCCCCTTTCATGCAGTGGGACTGCTTGTGTGAGTAAAGTGCTCAGTTAAGTTTTTAAGAAAAGCGCTAGAAAACGGAACCTTTTTGCCGCTGTCAGTGTCTGGCAGAAGTGTTACGTGTTGGGACCAAAAGTATCCCTAGTGCAGCCACACTGAAATCAGCAGTTATATCAAGGGTGTGCCCCATGGGTTCTGTGATAGGAAACCTTGTATCTAATATCTTAGCACGTTCTTTGGTTTGTAATACTTTTGGGATGGGAAGAGGAGTTGTAAAATGACCAAAACTATTCAGAGATTTGGGGTTGTTTATTTATTTATTTAAATGCATTTACTACAGGTACTTTGAATACTGAGCAACTCAGCCTCTATTCTCAAGAACATGTAGAGGAGTCATTGAAGGTGGAGTTAACGGAAGGCAGGGAAACTCCAAATATGCCCTCGGTGAACACTGGTTTTAGGAGAATGAAAATTATTATTCACCATTCATATAGCACAGAACATGCTAGTCATTTTACAAGCAATTAAAGAGATCTCTGCCCTGAAGTGTCTGCAATCCATGTTAGGGACCGTCATACAAAAGTACAGCTAAATGGAATCAATGAGGTGTGACAGTGAAGAGAAACAAAGGAGAGAGAATGGATTCAATTTAAATTAATTTTCTGTCATCTCTAACATCCACTTTTTATGGTACTTCTCTGCAGCAACTCCAATGTCTGCAGAGAATACGAGTGATCTTCATGCACCCTTATGTCTAACCACATCTGTAAATCAGACTTAGAGATGCTGTCTTTACTTAGAGCCACAACCTTCAATAGCCTTTTCAGATTCCTCATAGTAAATTCACTGAGTATGCTCTGCATTCAGCAACTAATATATAAATGAAGAGACATCAGTTCTGAACTTTTGACCAAATCCCTGACAATGCATCTGGCACCAGACCAAGGATTCAAATAAATCCAATGTTTGAGCAGGTCTGTATATTTACTTATTTTGAGGTCCCATATTGAAATTCTTATGCTCAGCTTCCCACACATGTATTTCTTTGTAAAAAGGAATCATTGTTTCCTCCCAGTGATCCAGATTGTCACATTTACTCACATTGAGTAGTAGATCTTACCACTGATTGGAACTACTTGGGGAATTAGGAACTACTCTGAGTGAGTAAGGGTAGCAGAATCTCATACCATACAACTCCCTTAGGAACAAAGGGCCATCACAAACCTCACCAGTTTCTGAGGTTCATTTTTTTGAGCTTGCCTTCTCTAACAAACAGGTAGCAACAGGTATATTTAAAAAAATACACCCCACCAAAAAAAAAAAAACCCAACCACCCTACCAAACCAAGATACTCCACTGCACACACTTCACCCTGTAGGGAGAGGATGAGAGAACAAACATGTGACAGATGTATAATCACATTTCTTAATGAGCTACTAGAGGGTGCTCTGGTCATATGATAAACACAGTAAAATAACGTATAGCATAGGATTAGAATACTATGCTATTTTCATAAGTCACAGAAGGCAACATTTCCAGTTATCACCTGAGGGAAAGTCCTGGGATAACAAAGAGCAAGATAGGGAACTCAAGGCGAGGAAATAGAAGAGGAAAGTTGGAAGGCACTAAAATGAAAGAGCGTCAGAGCTTTGTCTATACTCAGAGGAATGACATTCCTCTAAACAGCAAAGGAAGTAAATACAGTACTTTCAGTGGATTGATTCTGAAACTCTTACTATACAGTCTGACCACTAAATGGCACCATTGCTTGTCTCATTTTTATTTTCTAACTCTAGTGAGACGGAGTGGCCTTCCTCTGGACTTGAAAGCGAGGGACCACTACCCATCCTACCCCCTTGGCCTAAGTACTGAGGCAGGGCAGGAAGTATAAAGAGAGGGGCCTTCAGTTTAGTTGCCAGTGCACCAGAGAAAAAGGCGGATTCACTTCTAGGGAGCCGAGCCTTCTCTGAGACCCTGGAGAAGCAGCCAAGCAATCCAGCACCCCACTGCCTAAAGAGAAAGAGGACCCCGGGGTCACTGAAGTGGCCGCCTCCTGGCTGCGAGGCAGCAAAACAGAGCCCCAGCTCTATGGAGAAACATCAATTAAGTGGGGTAGGAAGTAGCCCAAGCAATCCAGACATTGATCTGGTTGTGCACATGGGAAGCAAGGCAGCGCATTTCAGTTTCCCGCTGACCCAGTGGAGGGACCATGTGCCACTAATAGGACCATGGGTTGGGACCCGGTGAAGTAGAGTAGTCCCAAGTCCCTCTATCCTGTTTGCCACTACCCCACACCTGAGGATTGGCAGCACACTCACCCTAGGCCTGAAGGCCTGTGCCTTGATTATTGGTTGCTCCAGCCAGGACGCTGTGGGCTCTAGACCAGAGGTTCTCAAACTGGGGGGTGGGCTCCCCTGGTGGGGGGAGAGGGATTGTATTCTGGAGGGAGGTCACAAGAAGCTTTAGGAGAAGAAAAAAAATGTACTGCGCACATTTTATCCACAGAAGTGAATAACTAGCAAAGCTGATTCCTCCAAACATATCAGATCCTCAGATGGCGCTGTGCATTTTAATAGATTTCTGTTAAGTTTGCACAGCATTATACAAACTCATTGCCATCTGTATGTTAATCCGTTTGCTACAATAGGGTGGTGCTCATTTAATTGTAAGCATCGACCACAATCACAGTTTTGCTTTTGTTCTCTTTACACTGGATCATTGGCTCTGTTTGAATCAATGCCTTGCTGAATTTAATATTTAGTGAAAGTTGCATGCTGATTTTTTTAAATCGGTATATGTACTTGTGTGGTGGGAAGGGGAGGTGTAAAACTACTACAGACTCAAAGGGAGGTGCAATCAAGTAAGTTTGAGAACCACTGCTCTAGACTGTTAACTGCCTTATCCAGGAGGCTCTAGGCCAGTGGCTCTCAACCTATTTACCATTGTGGGTTGCATATGCAGCTCTCTGTGTATTATATGGGCCACATCTACGCAATATATATACTATCTATATGGCCCTGAGGATATCACATGGGCAGCAGCAGCAGTATGCTGATTGGGCCACAAGCGGCCCGCGGGCCACAGGTTGAGAACCACTGCTTTAAACTAAAGATTGCTTATTGCTCTGCCCCACCCAGAGGGCCAGAGCCCAAAATTGTTTATTGCTGTCTGCTTTAGCCAGGAGGCTCTATGCTAAAAACTGCTAACTGCTCTGCACCGCCCAGGGGGCCAGAACCCTAAACTTTGATTGCCGTCAACCCTAACCAGGAGGCTGCAAGCTGTCGACTGCTTGTTGTTCAGCCCCAGCCAGCAGGTCCCAAGCCCAACTACCGTTGCCTGAGGTAGTGAGGCAGAGTGGCTTCCCTCCACACTTGAGAGTGATGTACCACTACACTAACACATACAACCTTTACATGAAAAAGCAACATCAAAAGCCTCATGTTTCAATACGTTACCTTGCAATCAAAATTTAATATTTTTTTAAGTTGTAGTTAATAAAAAGAGATATCTTTCTGCTTTTAGCACTTCGTTTTCATTTCCCTCCAGCTAATGCCAGCAATAACTGGTGCTTCAGCAACTTATTACTCATTAAATACTCATTTAAAAACACCTTTTCTACTGTATATTTTGGATTATAGAAAGTGTTTTTGATACTTCATTTCGTTTTACAGTACATGCTTTTTTGTCCAAATACAATCAAAGCTTAAGTTCTTTCATTTGAAATCATATTTTTTTTAATATGTTTTATTTTATTTGTTAAATTTTCAGGCTTAGATTTAGTTAAAATTTTAATAGAAAACATAACAGTATTGCCCTGAAATCCAACAAAAGTTGGGGGGAAAATATTCTAATAAATCAAGGATAATAAATATAATATTCAAGTTCACTTTTATTAGACACTCTGGGTCTGCCAGAAAAAAAATTGTGATTTTAAGTTGTAATCTATATCCTCTTTAAAGTCCTACAGATGCATTTGGTGTAAGATCAAATTACTTATATTATATAATATTAATATTTTCCCACTTTGATAATATATTTTGTTTTAGACTGACACCAAGTCTTTTGAACTCACAAGAATTTCTGATAAACACAATTATTTAAAATACAGATTTGGAGTTTTTGATTTATAATTTGCTTAAGGAAAGTTTATTTTGTTTATATTATTCCTTCAATGTTATCAGCCCTGGAGATGGATGGGAAATGTCTATTTATGCACAGAACTGGTACAGAAAGGACCACAGTAGTGCAAGCTTCCTCTTCCTCACTGATCTGTATTAACAATAAACTCCCTGTAGGTGGGGAGAAGATAGTTAAGTCTTGATGCTGCTTCAGTGCTGAGCTCTCTCCTAAAATGACGACCAAGAACGTTAATTAGCACCATTTTTCATCACATTTCCAAAGGCTTATTAGGAACTGGAGTGAAATCACTAGACAATCATCAGATGCTACTAATATTTGGTGACTACTGACCTTGTCAAAATTCAAACCTTTGACACAGAGATGAAAGAGGATTATGGCACTTGAACTGTTGATTCCATGTATATTCATATGTAGTTTCCCATTTCATATAAAGTTATTATACATATTGTCACAGTTCAGGGCAACTGCACATGCATTTTCTCGCATCCCTTCCCCACAGTGGTCCCTCAAGAGCACCTATTCTTAGGCTTTCAGCTCTCTAGCTGTTGCCTCTCTTGGGTGGAGATCCATGTCTCACTACCTTCTGACTAGGGTACATCCAGGCTGAACAGTTCCCCTTGCCTTCACTGTGTAGTTCTGAGCAAAGACAGTCTGCCTTAACAGACCTGCTTGCTTTCTCTTCAGAGGCTGCTAACAGTGCAGTTGCTCCAGATATAAGTTACCACATAGAGTTCTTTTTAAGTAAGCATGCTTTATTCTTAAAGTAAAAAGCATTACCAAGAAAACGTATTAAAAGCAATAAAAGAACCTATACACATGCTAATCAGCTTAACCGGCATCACCCCATCTGAGGGGTTTCTTTGTGGTTACAAGTTCATCATAGCTTCATTTCAGAACAAGTATACAGTCTTATGGGGCCTTATCAGGGTTCCCTCCCCACTCTGAACTCTAGGGTACAGATGTGGGGACCCTCATGAAAGACCCCCAAGTTTATTTCTACCAGCTTGGGTTAAAACTTCCCTAAGGCACAAATTCTTTGCCCTTGGAGGGTACGCTGCCACCACCAAGTGATTTAACACAGAATCAGAGAAAGGACCACTTGGAGTTCCTATTCCTCCAAAATATCCCCCCAAGCCCTTACCCCCCCTTTCCTGGGGAGGCTTGAGAATAATATCCTAACCAATTGGTTACAAAGTGATCACAGACTCAAACCCCTGGGTCTTAGGAAAATAGAGAAATCAATCAGGTTCTTAAAAGAAGGATTTTTTTTTTTAAAAAAAAAAAAAGTAAAAATCACCTCTGTAAAATCAGGATGGAAAATAACTTTACAGGGTAACAAAAAATTCAAAAACACAGAGGATTTCCCTCTGGGCCAAACTTTAAAGTTACAAAAAGAAAACCAGGAATACACCTTCCTCTCAGCACAAAAATAAGCTAACGCATTCCCTTGCTAGTACTTACTAATTCTAATGGAGTTGGATTGCTTGCTTCCTTGATCTGTGTCTGGCAAGCACACAAAACAAACAGACCAAAACCTCCCCTGCCCCCACCCCCGATTTGAAAGTATCTTGTCCCCTTCTTGATCCTTTTGGTCAGGTGCCAGCCAGGTTACCTGAGCTTCTTAACCCTTTACAGATAACAGGATTTTGTGCCTCTGGCCAGGAGGGATTTTATAGTACTGTATACAGGAAGGTTGTTACCCTTCCCTTTATATTTATGACAGGCCTCATTAGACGAAGTCCTTCCAATCCTCCCCAAAGGATTGGGGCCCTCCGTGGACCAGTGGTCATATCCATTTACCTGATAAGGAAGAAGGCCTTGAGTCAGTTTAAAGTCCAAAAGTCTTTTTTTTTTTGGCCTGGTGGTTTCCCGAAAATCCAGGTTGAACTAGTTATGCTTATCTCCCCAGTTGGTTAGCTTCAAAGGCTGATAACATAGGAAGCTCATTAGCACCTCCATCCTTACTAGAGACGGTACATACCATGCTACAATACAACATACACAGTTGCATTTTTAATACACATTGGACCCCAAAGGCATTAACCCTAATTCCATAAGGTTTAATTTAACTCAATAAGGTTTGAATAAGGTTAAACTTAATTCAATCAGGTTTAAACAATAAGGTTTCTTCAGGATATTGTCCGTCTGTCATAAAATCAAAACATTCACAAACATAAGCAATAAAACACAATAAGAAGTGCAGGATGCTAGTGATGGGAGAACTTCAGAATGCCAAAGCAGTGCAACGAGGCATTAGTGTACATGAGAATCAGGCTTTATAACTTTCAGATGCTTCTCTGACCCTCCTGGGTCTGTTCAAATTCTGATCAAGCCAGAAATACTACTGAACACTTTGGCATTTCTGTTCTTAGACCCAGATGCACAACAATAAAATCTAATGGGCAGAAAGATTAACCAGGTTTCTGTGGACCACAAAAAAGATTCTGTCTGAGTTTTGAGTCAAGCTTCAGTATACATGCTTTGAGTGTTTCTTAATCCACCTGCAAAAGATGGATCTCAAAAAACTTCATATCTATTGTATTAATTAAAATTATTATATTGAGTCCCACCTCATGCAATTAAACTAGATTATTACACAGGCTAGAACTCTCAGACAGATTCCTCCTTTCCTAATGGTCTCTTGATAAAAAAAAAATCATAACAACACTGTTCTGCTTATCAGTTTAGAGTGCAGGAAGGGCCGTAGGAGTTTTGTTTCAGATTCAAATAGGAAAAAGCATTTAGAAACCAGCTCCTATATGACTGTATTTCTATCCCAGATATATGGTCAAAGTAAGGAGTATATATAAGCCCATTGTCAGTGATTTCAGACCTCTTCAGTCTCCTTCATATTTGGCTTTCCACTGCTCCCATTGGCTGGGAATAGTGAACAGTGGCCACTGGGAACTGTGAGCGGCCGTACCTGTGGACGCTCAGGTAAACAAAGCATCTTGCAGCGGGCAGCATTATCTCCTGAAAATTGTAACCAACATTGTTTGTCTGAGTGACTGGCTGACCAACAAGTAAGACTAAGTGGACTTGTAGGATCTAAAGTTTTACATTATTTTATTTTTGACTACATTTTTGTACATAATTCTACATTTGTAAGTTCAGCTTTCATGATAAAGAGATTGCACTACAGTACTTGTATGAGGTGAATTGAAAGACACTTTTTTTTTACAGTGAAAATATTTGTAATAAAAAATAAATGTAAAGTGAGCACTGTACACTTTGTATTCTGTGTTGTAATTGAAATTAATATATTTTAAAATGTAGTAAACATCCAAAATATTTAAAATAAATGGTATTCAATTGTTAACAGCGTGATTAATCACGATTAATTTTTTTAATTTCTTGACAGCCCTAATAGATAGCCAAATGTGAAGTAGACTGAACAGGTCTGAAATCACTGCCAATGGGCTTATATTTGTATCTAGGGGGAAGTATCTAAGGGTGCAGTATAGAATCAATTAAAATCAGATTTTCTGGTTTCTAACTGGTGTCACTTTAACTCATTAAAAAAGGGTTAGTAAACCACTGCAATATGATAGGCGTGAGAGATGCAAATTTGTACCCTGTAACAGATGTTGCTAATGATTAAAAAAACTCAGTACAGTGACTAATGTTAATGAATTGTGCATACCATAAACGCTGAATTACCCTTGTAAGTACAAACATCACAAAAGCAAACTATGATAGAAAAGAGCATCAAATGCCAACAATTAGAATTTCCTTCACAAAAAGGTTTTACAATAGGCTATTCAGGTAGACCGATTAGTCACTGTTCTCAACTAGCACTTGTAAATGTACTGAATGGTACAGTCCTGTCTTTCAGATACACAGTACAGTGAATTTCTATACTCTGAAATTCACTGTACTCACTGAAGTATTTTTAGCATTATATGACTCATTCCTGCATGGTGCAGAATGCCTGTTTACATGTACTTGTTGTTAAGATGATGGGATTCAGTCACAAACCAGATGACCTGAGATGAAAATCTCTGATTCAAGTTTTCTAAACAACATGCAACCACTTGATAAGGTAAAATCACTCTAGTGTATGGGACAGATAAACATCTAAGCACTCAAAGACACCCAAAATATTCTTAGCTTTTGCAAGTCCACATACACCAAGTAACAAATCTACTGAATCAAACAGAGTCTCTCTGTTCAGTGCACATGGCTATCTACCAGCTAATTTTGAAGTGTGATTTTACTAATTTCACAATCATGCTTCTTTTGGGGACTGAGGGGATCTTTTTGGATTTGTCTACAATATTCAATTTAAAACAGTTTAGGTTTAGGTTGGTAGCTGACTACCACCACATGTTTGATATGTCCAGGTCAACATTTTTCAAATATGTACAAATTCATTCCATTTTAAAGCATGGGATTTTCAAATGAGCCTAATGAGTGTTAAATGCCCAACACTCATTGAAAGAAATTGTAATGGAAGTCATGTGCATAACTTCCTCAGGCTTCTTTGAAAATCCCAAGTAACAATGTCTTAAAATAAGAATCTCTAGGAGTCAGATGTGAAATTATAAACTCAGAAAAGTGTGTTCAGATACTGGGTGCCAATTCAGCCCACTGTACAGGTAGTCTTTACTCACAATATTGAGATCCAACTTCAGGTCTGATTTCAAACTCCCACATCTTGGAATTCAGAGTTCAGGCCATCTCTACCAGAAACCACGTGATGTGTTCTCTGATCTATAAGCAGCCATGTCAGGTACAAACGTCTACTGAACACTGTTTAATACACAAGCGGCCGAGAGACCCAGGGAGGGAAGCTACTGAGAATCAGTGGAAAATAATATGGGAAAATTGTGGGAAAAAAGCATACCAAAACATTCAGATTATATTTTAATTGGATGCAAAGGGCATTTGTATTGCCACCATTTTACCATCCTCTCAGACAAGTACTGGCATTGTAACAAACAGCTGGGGAATAATATGCTTATGTTCTCATGGTGTGAGTATTTACAAAAAAGATTGGGAGAACATATGGTACACACTATTGGGAATGCTACAGAAAAAAATATACTATGTACCCCATTCGATGCATCTTTGAAACTTAAACAAAAAACAAAACAAAAACAAAAAATGGGCTGCTTGGGTAAAGCAGCCTCCAAAATGGTGAGCCAAGAATTGCGTTCAGGGAGACAAAATATAATGATGGACTGGAAAATGGCAGGACAACTCTCACTCAACAGATGGTTTTCAGAGATTTTTTTATGCTGTGGTTATGGAACACAAAGTGGATAATATAAGAGGAAACTACTGTCTGTCTCCACACAAACAAACACAAGATCTGATCAATACCTTATGCAAGAACTATAAAAACTTTCCTCACAGGAAAATTGTCTGAGTTACAAAAATGTCTCCCCCACTTCAGCATTGTACTGAAAACTATGTTTAACCGTTCCTTATTTGTCTTACTTATTTTGACAATTCTACCCACAGTTCCACGGAGGTAAATCAGCATTCAGTCAGTGCAACTTCTCTGGATTTACATCATGTTCAGTAAGAGCAGAATTTGGTTTATTGTTTGTAGGTATGACTAACTTCTGCAAGAGTACAGGTGTTTATAAGATAGTGTAACAAACTCCATTGCAGGGTGTCTCTGTGAGTGTTGTACACTAATCCCTTGGATGTTTAGTAGTGTGCTGGGTGTACCACAAGCCCAGAGGCAATTTGTAACCATGCCTCAGTGGGTCACAACTGAGGATGCCAAATTCAGGATGAACTGCTGAGAAATAAGGCAGATACACCCCAAGACTAGTGGCTAACCCTCATAGGATATACCAAACCAGCAACAAAAGTAAATTTCTGTTTCCCCACACTGGCTAACAAGAAGACATAAAGGCAATTTCCTCAGGCATTCCAGTTCTTATGTCGCTACCAAAAACACTGGATTCAGAGATGAGTGGTTCTTTATAACCAGTCTCATCAAATAATAGGTTCTTCTGATCCCAAAGGACCAGCCACACACCCAGGTCAATATATAACTTAGATCTTACCCCAAAATCATGCTGATGCCAATCCTTTAGTATCTAAAATCTAAAGGTTTATTGAAAGAAAGAAAGAAAGAAAGAAAGAAAGAAAGAAAGAAAGAAAGAAAGAAAGAAAGAAAGAAAGAAAGAAAGAAAGAAAGAAAGAAAGATGAGAGTTAAAATTGGTTAAAGGAATCAAATACATACAGTAATTGCAAAGTTCTTGGATCAGGCTTGTAGCAGTGATGGAATAAACTGCTGACTTGATAAGTCTCTGGCTGCTTCCAAATAATTGGAAGGTCCTCAGTCCCTTGGTTAGAATGCTCCCATTAGTACAAGTTCATAGTCCAGATGCTTGGGAAGAAAGAGGCTGGAGCAGGCTAGAGGTAAAATGGAGGGGTTTCCAGGGCCATTTATACCCTCTGCTATGTGTAGGGAAACCCATTGTTTCAAACATAAACCTCAGCACAGGTAGTGGAGAATTGCAGGTGACCAGATAATGTTTGGAGTCACATGGGCAAGTCACATGTTCATGCCTAATTTGCTCAGTCATTGAAGAAATCCATTACCTATATTCCAGACAGCACATAGGACAGTCCACTCAGGGTAGTTGGGCATCTTCCATGATCCATTGTCAGTTAAGTGTCCTTTTGATGGACCACTCAGTTTGAATAGTACCTCCAAGATGTGCTGGCTAACTACTTCGTGGGCGTTACCCCAGGAGCAAACATTTGAAATCCAGGTATAGAGCAAATATTCATAACTTCAAATACAAAAATGATACAAGCACACAGATTGCATAATCATAACCAGCAAATCATAACCTTTTCATAGACACCTCACTTGACAACCTTTGCACAAGATTTGCTGCAAATATATATCAGTGGTTGCAACAAAGCTCTATATAGTCATATTTTAATTAGATAATATCACACAAGTATTGTAGGAAGAGTGCTGGTTTAAGTTTTTCTTTCAAAACCCCTGTCAATGAAAAAATGGCTTTGTCATGAATACTGAAATGTCCATTTTCGAAGGATTTTTTTTTTTGAGTTTTTGATGAAGAAATGAGAATTCAAAAGCCAAAATTTCCAGCCAAAACCTTATGGTTTACAGACAAAATAGTTTGCTTTTGGGGCCAAACTTTCTTACTATTTTGACAAACTTGAAAATTTTGGAAATCTTTTTATAATGAGATCATTTTGATTTGTCACAATTTTTCATGGGAACAAAATATATTTCCCAACTATCTCCAGTTGTAGGTGCTCCAAGCACAAGCCTTTTCAAGACCGACCCTTTGGTGCGTTCCTATGAAACTCATACACTTTGGCTAGCTAGGATTTCTGTGACAGGATGTTTCTACCCCTCATTGGCCCCACAAGTGTTAACTGTGCATTGCAGGCTGAGGAAGCCATGCCACTCCTTCCTTGCTGGGCATGTTCAACCTGAAGACAGGGAATAAAGGGAAGCAACCCAACTCCGTTCGGTGGGACCGCTGATGAGGACAGACATGTGCTGAGAGTTACCTCCATGGAAAGGAGTGAATCACTGCGGACCTCACCAACAGACAATTCCAGAGACCCAGAGGATCCAGGGACTGCCGTACTGGGAGACTGGGTAGCAAGTGACACTAGTCCGGTCACCAGCGTGTTTCAGTGGGATTCCCTGCTGACCCAGTGGCAGGACAACCCCCCTTCCCTGGCCATTCTTAGGCCATTCTGGGCTGAGAGCCAGTTGAGCAGGTGGTCCTGGGTCCCCCTACCCCTACTGCCAACCTCACACCAAGGTGGCAACTGCCTCTGCCTAGATCTCAGCCTTAGGCCTAGAGGGTTGCAGTTGTCTACTGTTCACCAGAGTTAGAACACTAGACTATTGAGACTGCTTGTTTGCCGCCCCGACCTGCCCGAGAGCCAGAGCAATCGAGACTGTTTACTTGCCACTATGCCCTGTCTGAGGGCCTGAGCAACCCAGACTGCGTGGGCCTCAGACCCAAAAGACTCTGACCACTAGGCTGCACTCTCCCGTTTTGTGGGTGAGGCCATCAGAGAGACTCGAGCAGCTGGGCCGTAAACTCCCTGCTGACCACATGTGACCGGACACCCCTTGATTCTCCAGCCAGAGTTCAGCTTTATTATCTGTCTCCCATAATCTACTTTGGGACCACGTGTACAATCTTCCTGCCTGTCCTGTGTCCACTTGCCAAAGCTACTGCTGGCCCCCTGACAACAGGGGGCCTAGATCTTAGCCTAGATCTTAGCCTTTGCAGCCCAGCTCCCAGGCAGCTGCCTCCAGCCTACTGCTCCTGTTCTCACGCAGAACCACCACTCGGTAGCCCCTGACCCCCCGCCAACCTCAATTTGTACTTCCCTTCCTGTTCTGGAGGGATTATGGAGCCTTCCATTGACTGGATGTTGAACTGGTGGGAGAGTTGTAACACAGTCTTGTAGTGCGCCTGCGTATTCCTTACAATAGGAGAAACAGTGATTTTCATAACAGACAGTTCATGATTCTGTACATAATATCTGCCAAGGGATAAATACATAGTTATTAAAAATAACTTACAGCAGTGACGCCTCAAAATTATAAATCTTGGGCTGGATACCCCATCTAACATGGCACTAAACCAGCCAGTTATCTGTGTAGGAGAATTCACATACATGATCTGAAATCCCTGAATATGACTTACCAGCTATGCCTGCCAGACAATTCCATCCAGGCCCCAAATGCACATGGAGCATTCCATTTTGTTCTACATGATGGTGTCCTCCACATAGTGATGTCTCACAAGCACTGATGTGAGGTCACTCCTTGCATGCAAGTGTAGAATTGCACTCCTTACTAAAAATATCATAGCAAGCCACTTCTCCTGTCAGGAATCTCTGTCAGCATGCTGCCTTCTATGTCAGTTTCCCCCTACCCCCCCACCGCATAATAAGAGGAAAGAAGCATATGTCAAGGGCAGGAAGGAGCATGGCAGAGACTTATGCCAGCAACAGAAGTTAGAGTAGGCCCTCCTCCTGCTCCAACAAGCAGATCTGCCTGACTGAGAGTCAGGGAGCCCAAATGGCTCCCTGCATTCATCGTTGTCCACTGTGGAGAGTCTTGGCCCTAATAGTATGACTGTTGTGAAAAATCTGATGTACTGCAAGTCAGCGGAGTATTGTGGTTCAGATGGATTCCTATATGAAAAAATCTGTCTTGGAAGAGAAACTATAAAAGCTTGGTTAAAAGTGTAGTATGACATAAGGAAAAACTATTTTTTCTTAACAATCTAAACTAAAGTGACTCAGAAGATATATACTGTAGGGAGTAAATACTGTAAGTTAAGTAACAAGAGTACCATTTTTAAAAGGATATTTTTCCTGACCATAACCACACTTTAAAAAATGTTGGAAAAACTGAGCAGAGCTCAAACCTAACAAATCTTTATCCTAATATTGATCTATATTTCTAGTGTAAACAAACCAAAAAGGGATGAGACACTATATGAAGCAGAAAAAACACATTGATCTTGAGATAACAGTTTGAGCTTGTAAATTGAACATATTTGATATGAACATTGTGGAAAGAGAATAAATACCTAACATCAAGATGTCAGCTTTACATAAGCTCTTCTCTTGATCATAACTACAAAGTTAACAGTATTTTTAGTGTCAGTTTTACTTTAAAAGTTAAATAGATTTGTTTCCATCTGTATAACCAGCCTCTGCTTTTAGAGGCTGAAGCCAAAACTAAGCAGTACATGTGGAAGCTATTGACTTGTGCAGCATAATCATAAATAACAACCTCACTGAGGAACAATGCTGAGTTTATGACAGATGACATACTGCTTCCTCCTAAATATATATTGTATTGCTTCAGTGTGATTGGCAATACTTTAAACAAAATGCAACTAACTGTTTTCCAAAATGGTGTATTTTCTATTAATACAAACTTTAACCCTCTGTTATACCAATATAATTATATGAAATGTGTCTTTTATTAAATATAAAAAGTTTCAGCATGGTTAGAATCACTTCTGGTCTATTCACGTTCTTAGGCTACATCCATCACTATAATACTTGAGAATAATATTGTTTTCATTAGTTCTCCAGGATTTTGCTTCTGCTGGAATCAGTAACAAAATTCTCAATAATTTCAGATCTCTCATGCATAAAAATCCATTCCAGCTAGCAAAATTAGGATACCATGGGGAAAAAAATTAATTCTTCTACTCACCTACTCAGATGAGTTTTATTCAAGACAAACTATTAACAGCAATCAATGTACCACAAATAGATAAAGGAACCTGGGGTTGAATTCTAATATTGGGTTTGCATATCAGAATTCCTGAGGCATATGCAAAAATATATAGGCCACAGGTTCTGATCCTGCAGGCCAGAATCCTGCTAAGGGCTAGCGCTAGTTGGGATTTTCATTTTTTGACAAATCAGAGAATGCCAATTCAAAGGCTTCTCACACTGATGTGGGGAAGGAGGGGAGAGAGGGAAAGTAACCCTCAGAATAGCCAATCGTCCTGGGGTCTTCTTGAATTAGAGCAGGGAGTTAAGTCTAGGTCTCCTACGTCCCAGCTAAGTGCCCTGACCCCTGGGACATTGGCTTTTCTGGCATGTATCTGTCTCGGTCTCTCTCTTCTTTATTGTGAAAAAGGTCACATTTTTCTCCTGATGTGGAAAGAAGACAAATTTTGAAACTTCAATTTTTTTTTTGTAAAACAGAATCATTATTTTGTGGCCAGCCGACTAAGGGCTCACAAACAAGTTCAGAGGGGATCACAATCACCCTCTCTCTTTTTGGCTAGATGGGATGAGGGTCCCATAACTTTGGGGTTGTACCATGATATGAAAAAGGTTAAAAACCAATGATCTATTCTAAAAGCACACTGCTGCTATAGGGACGAGTTCTGTAATCCTGAACGGCGCAAGTCTCCCACTGATTTTATAGGAATTTTGCTCCATTAAGGACTGCAGAACTTAAGCCTCAGTGACTAAACAACAGTTGAATCCTGTATCAATTGAAGTAAATGGGAGTTTAGCTATTAACTTCAACTGGAAGCTTAACAACCAAAACTCACATGGGAGAATTCAAAATCCATAGGATGAACTAAGGGTATTTCTACACTGCAATTAGACTCCCATGGCTGGCCCATGCCAGTTGACTCAGGCTCACTGGGCTTGAGCTAAAGGGCTGTTTAACTGCAGTGTAGACATTCTGGCTTGGTCTGAAGACCAGGCTCTAGGAGCCTCCCACTTCGTAGGGTCCTAGAGCTCAGGCTTCAGTCCGAACCAGAATGTCTACACTGGCTAAACAGTTAAACAGTCTCTTAGCCCAAGTCAGCTGGCATATGGGTTTTTAATTGCAGTCTAGACGTACCCTAAAGGTACAATCCTGGCATCAAATATGCAGGTGTATTTAGCCCTGTGGTGTAATATGTCTAGTATATATATGTGTGCCAGTTGGTTTGAAAAGATACTGTATACAGCTTCACACCCATGTCTCTAAGATCAGACTTGAGCTGTAAGAACATATTTTTCATAGTGCTGATAAGGCACACTGGGCCAGGTGGCAGCCTTGGTCATCTCTCATCTTCCTTTATTACTTTGTCTTTCCTGTGGAAATCCTTGAACAGTTAAAGACTGCATTTAAAAGCCATTATGATCTGAAGGAGGGATGGCTTTTAGCTTTCATGTTCCTTCCTCAGGCTATCCTGTTTAACATTTTAGCTGCTAAGAAAAGAGCTAAGAGAAAACAGAACCATTTTTATCAGTTATACTTTCTTGCCCCCTGCTGGAAAAATCTATCAACTGAATGTGCAGAACTGAACTTTAAAAAAAATATATATATATATATTTTCCACAGAGAACATCAAAATAATTGATTCTAAAAAATAAAAAAAAACAACCGTCAAACATGCTAATGAATTTCATTTCTAACCAAGACAAGAGGAGAAATTATTTAGCGAAATGAAATGAAAACAAGACTTCCTTGGTAAATGCTATTTTTCCCTTGTAGCTTAGATTTAAAGGGCCTAGTTTTGCCCTTGCTCTAACGCTAATTTAAAAGCAGTACAGCTCCACTGAGTTCAAAGCAGTTAATCTTGATTTACACCAGTGTAAAAGACTTCAGAATCAAGCTCACTCACTGCAAGTCGTCTCATGCCTACAAAAAAAAAAACCCTATAACTTTTTAAGAAAACTATATGAGAAAAAAATCATTCGGGCAAATGGACAGAAGTAATATTATGCCTAATATTTTTCTGCAGTGCATATATATTTAGTTTGCTTGGAAGCATTCAGTTTGAAAGGCATGCACGGGGCAGTGTTATTTTCCTCCTTATGATATATCATGATTGGTATTATGATATTACCAGTGAATAAGTGGGGTGGTAAGTATTTCACTGTCAGTAAAGAGTATATATAATTTTTTAGTTATCTACATAGTAACTTTCTTGATAACAGAGGCTCTATCACTCTTGCATTATGTATCATTATGGGAACATATTTTGTAGCTTTTGAGGATCTTTGAGAAAGTATTTTCTCTGCATGTTGAGTTATCTTCACAGTCCCATGCCTCCAACGTTCTTTAAACAAATACAGCTCCGTGTGAATAGCAGTCACCCTTTAGAAATGCAGTGAGGTCTATTAGCCCTATCATCAGTATTCTCTTTTCCATCAAAGTCCAGTTATGGTGGATTAAATAAGTATAACTGTGTCACAAAGAAGGAAGGGTAGTTCTTTGTTAATATGCTGCTGGGAAGAGTCTCTCTGACTTTTTATGCCTCTTTAGGCTTTTCAGACAAGCAGCAGTTCCCTCCTGTGAGTCATGAACCTTTGTAGAAAGCTTTTCTGTCATAAGTAACCTTCTGATTTCTGTTTAGTGACCTTAATCTTCAAAATGACAGGATACCTCTGTGGCATGGAAAATTTTTCCTTTTACATTCCATCCAATGTGGAATGACTCGCATGAATAAGAGTATCATATTTAGAAAAATGAATATTTTCATTCAACCATTCTTTTTCAATGACTACTTTCAAAGACCAGGTCTTAGCTTGATGCAGAGACAAGTGGTCATCTCTGATGTGATAAAACAGATGGAATGTAGATGTGAGCAGAACAGAATCATGTGTCCTTTTGCATTTTTCAGTTGCAGGGGGGTTCATGTCTAGATTGTTTGTTTGAAAGGCCTCAGTGATCCCTGACATTCATCTTACTGTTATTAGTCAACAATCCAAATCAAGCATTCTCAGCCTTTTTCATAGTGTGGACCAGATATTAGAGAGCTTGGGCTGGGTATTATCTCTCCTTCCTTTTGCAAGTATTCAGGGCATCTTCAGCTCTCACTAGTGGCTGCTTATCATTCCTGTGGCAAGGACAGCAATTTCTTAGGCATAGCAAAGTAAAGTCCTTTTAGCTCTTTAATGCAATGTATCCCCTGGAAACACAAAAGACAACCAACACAATTCAGCCAGCAAACTCGCTGCAGACCATCTGCAGTCCACAGTCTTCAGAGTGAGAGCAATTGATCTAAATTGTGTGTGTATATATATATAATATATATATATATATATATATATATATATATAGCGGCAAAATTCATGACTCGATCATCTGTAAATGTCAGGCTCTGAAACACAATTGTAAATACCTGCTCAAACACATCAACATTTCTCTCTGCCTTAAGTTCTTTCTCAAGAGGAAAAGAAATCAAAGATGAACTATTAGCAGGACTGTATGGTTCAGGGAGTTGGTAATGTCATCCAGAGGCTTTCACCTCTAGGATACAAGTTCAAATCCACTCTATATTAGTAACGATCCAAATGACTTTTCAAGTGACCTGTTAGAAATGAGTTTGTGTTCCAAACCCAACTCCTATGGGAAATGTGTTCACACCACAAAAACTACCAGCACAGCTGCTAACCTTGTTAGTGGCTTCAGCAGAAAGGCCAATGATTAATTGAGAATATGATTGGTCTACTCATAAGCATCAAATCTGTGCATACTCCAGGGCTGGATCACCCATGGAAAAAAATTAGCGGCAGCCAGCCACAGGCAGCCAGCTCCCCTTCCTCTCGCCCACTCCCTCCCACCTTTGGCTCCGGCCGATAAACTCCTCCCCCTCCCTGCATCTCCTGCACACTGCTGAAGAGGGCAGGAGTGAGGAGGGGCCTGTTCGGGGAGGGGCGGAAAGAGAGTGGGAAGGGGTGGAGTTGGGGCAGGCCTGAGGTTGAGCACTCTCAGGGAAAATTAGAAGCTGGCACCTGTAGGTCTACTCATTCACCCTTAGAAGTGGTACCCTCCAACATCAAAATACAGGAACACTGGCAGGGCACTGGCTGCTAAGAACAGTATCAGCTCATGGGTTGTTCTGATGCTACCCTGCAGCACCTGGTGTATGTACAATGATGTACATATTTATTGTGTGGACTTCCAATTCTTTTGGTCCTCCTACTTCTGCTGCTATTTGCTATGGACTTGGGTTCATCCCTGGTGTAACCTGCATCAAGCTATTGTAAGCAGACAGAATTATTGTACACGTGCCCTGTGCTGTATAAACACCCCCTCCCTCCTTAACACAGAAGAGCAGCAGCATCCTTTAAGGTGGAACTCTACTCTGAAAAGTTACTATCAAACAGCCGATGTTGGGTGCCACATTTATTGTTGCTCATTAATTTTATAGTACAATTGGTCAGTTTACAGGCCAAAAGATGAGATTCGTTCTTTTCATACTCTCAAACCTTCAGACTCAGCCTGGTATCTGAAAGTCAAGCTATATTTTTTTGGCTATGGCATCACCACGAGCAAGAATGATCCTTTACCTGGAACTCACTGTTAATGCACAAGCCAGAATCGTTGTGATTCATCACTATGTTGAAACATTGTCATTTACATCAGTGAAAGCTGTATGTAGAATGATACAGAAATCAGAAGGGGAACATTTTGGACCCATTTTGCACAGGTGTAAGTAACTGTACAAGGTGCAAGGCAATGGAGGAAATATTTTTTCAAATTAGAGAGGATCATCTTTTATATGACCAATCCAACAAGTTAGATTAAAGATATTTCATAATACAAATAGGTCCAGAGAATCTTTTCTTTTGGACTTCTAAATACAAGTCAATTTTGCAAACCTACTAGTTCCGTGACCTCTGCACATTTTCAGGGTTCTTCATATGTTTTGACTGCTGTTTAAAATAGGGTGAGGATAGGTTTCCTGTGCCCTTCTCCATCTCTTTGCATGCTTATGCATCACAATCTAGTCCTAAAAGTGCATTAATTTAGTTTTTTAGCCCAAGTTGCTCCTTTGCCGAGTTTTTGGGGCCCTTCAGGTTAGTTTTCCATCTGGAACAAATATCAGTGATTACAGAGTCACATATTTTCTTAGTGAAAATACACATGGATCTTGTTCTTTCAAACAGAAGTGGAAAAAACACCCTCATCTTCCTCTCCCTGGAGAAACCTTGACTCAGGCACCTCTATCCCCATAAGCAGCTGCCATGTCCCTGTTTCTCTCCAGGGCCTCACATATTCTGCTTAACACACATTCACCCCTCTTCCTGACTCTGAGGATTGAGGTTTACACTGGGAAAACCAATAATCCACCTTACCAAAAACTAGCATGACCTGGAAATATACCTATCCTCCTTTCCAGCAGCTATTCTACAACACAAAAGGAACCTCGGAGCTTCTGCTGGCATACCAAGGAGAATTCTTTAACCCACACAGTACCTTTAACAACACTCCGAGTATAGTGACTACATGGCATCTTTAGTTCTGTGGGGAGTATCACGCTGTGTGCTTATACATCAATGATACCTAATGAGCAAGCCATTAGCATCTTTTGCCATAACAGCCCCTAAGCAAAGGTTAAGGCCTGGTCTACACTACAAAGTTTTAGAAAGAAAACTTTTGCTCTCTCAACATAGCTTTACATGAGTCCACAGTCAATTCTGAGTCCTGCGGACAAATCCTCAGCTTTAGCTGACAAAGTATACCAGCTGCCTGAGTGACAGAAGCCTCTACCATATACTTCTACCAGCCCAGTGCACATAGTGTATGCACATAGAAGTACCTGTACCAGTATATGCAGTCCTCCTGCAGCAATCTCATAATGTAACTATCCCTGCAGCAGTGACCTCTATCTGCTGACCAAATGTCATAGTGAGCAGAAGCCCCCATTTAAAATCCACAGCATGTTTTGCAAATGCATCTTTCCCTTCCACCTATTCAAGCACACCGATGTAAAAATGGCTCCAGCTTACCCTTGTGCTGCTGCATGGTCCGGGAGGGAAGTCCTAAATTTCCTCAGCCTCTGGGGGAGAGGGGTAATAATGTGTGCAGGCCCAACTGCATCATTCCTGCAGGAATAAAAATGTGTACACTAACATTGCAAAAGCCTAGAGAACCTGGGGTGCAGCAGGGAGGAAGGCCAATGCTAAGTTAAGTGGAAGGAGCTGCAAAAGCTTTATCAGAAGACAATGGAGCACAGTCTGAAATCTGGTGTTGCCCCCAAGATCTGTCCCTATTGTGACTAGCTCTATGACATACTGAGCCAGGATTCCCACACTACTCCCTTCCCAATAGTGACAGTGGACACCTCATGAACTGCAGTGAAGGGCACCTAGAACTGATGACGGTGGAGATCATGGAGGATGGGGAAACAGAGTGTGCTGAGCCAACTGATAGCAAATTGTAGAAGATATAGAGAATATTTGGATCTTATTCTAGTTTCTTTGCTCACTAAGAAGCATGTTGTCTTTTTTTGTTGTTGTTAATCAATTTTGAATCTGCTCAAATATGCCAGACTGCATTGCCCTGGAGAATGAAGTCATGTCTTAGAACGGATGCAGCATGAGCAGTGCCAACTCAAACGTCCCAGCCAATCTGTCTGAACCTTAATCTGGAGCAAGTAGGCCAATTCTGGTGTGATTTATGTTAGGGTAATTTTACTGAATTTTGACTGAGCTGAATACTGGTTAACCAGGAACCAAATTTCTCCCATGTTCCAAAATGAAAGGGTAATTTAGTCTCCACTCTTATTCCGTAAATGGCCTTTCTGCAACACTACCTTCAAGAGTGCTAATTACTGTCATCTTTAGTGATGACTTTAATTATGTGGACACCCTTTCATTAACAATGGAATGGAGGCTTTAGAGATATGTTTGTGGGAGATTATAATTTAGAGCTGCTCCCTCATAAGGGACAGTATTATGAATATAGGAATTAGAAATGTGCCCTGGAAGATGGGGTTGAGAACACAGTGTAGCTGTGTGCAGCAGTTCACCACAGAAGCTCTCTCTAGTTTTTCTTATTAAACATTTTATTCCTTTGTCATTCCCTGGTTTGTTGTTTAATGAACCCCAAGATCATTACATGGTGTCAGAAGTGCTGAATGAGAAGGAGAATATAGTCTTTTCGAAGTTAACTTCTGTGTTTGAAACTGAAAGCTGGGGCAAGGGAAGCACATGGAGCAGCGGAGAAGAACAGTGGTTTCGGGGGGCGGTTAACCCCTGGGAGTGTGTGACCAGCGAGAAGGACTGTGCAGTAATGGGGTCCCCTGGGGACTGCGAGGAGAAGTCTCAGGGGCGGAGGAGCCTGCGGCTTGGCCCTGGGAGAGAGAAGAACTTTTGCAGTAACAGGGTTCCCCTGGGGATTGCAGCGAGCGGTCCCAGGGGTGGAGGAATCTGCAGCTCGACCCTGGCAAAGAGGTGGTGACCTCGAGAAGGGCTGGCACACTAGGGGTTCTCCCTGTAAACCGTGGGGAGCTGAGAGCACACAGGCCTGTGAGTCCACAACAACTAGGGAAGAATGGAATGAGGGCCTGTCACCATCTCCTTACGAAGGACATTGTAATGCTGTGCAAAAAGAGAGGGTTGGGCATTGGAAAGTTCACCAAGGCACAGTTAATCGTGCAGCTGGAGGAGGATGATCACTCTGAGGAACAGATTCCTGACCCAGATGGGGCTATAGCAGGATCTGGGAGCAGCTGGAGTAGTAGCCAGGCATCCCCAAGACTCCTGTCCCCGACCAGACAGGGGTCTTCAATCGGGTTTCCCATTTGGGGATCGGAGATGGACAGGATTGAAGCTGAGTCCGAGAGAGCAAGAGGACTTTGAGAGACAGCGAGAGCCCGAGAAAGAGCTGCAGAAGCAGCATGAACTGGTCATGGTGGAGCGGAGAGGCATAGGGGACCTCCCAGGGATGAGTGGAGGGGGGGATGTGGATGCTCACCTCACTGCCTTTGAGCAGGCTGGTGATTTGAACCAGGGGGACCCTGCGGAAAAGTCCCGGTGTCTAGCTCCCTTGGTGGGCCCCAAGGCCATAGACGCCCTCAGCCAGAAGGGTGGGGAGGTGGACAGTCTCCCAGTCCTGGTCTCAACCTATATGTCTGTGTGGAGTTTCCTGGGGTCAGGCCCCTCGGACCTCCAGTGGGAGCAGAAGGTGATGGTCAATGGGGAGACATTCCTGGGGTGGCGAGATCCTGGGACAGAGAGAACTGTTGTCAGGCTCTGGGTGGTGCAGCCCCAAGAGATGCCGAGGGGCTGTGTGAGCTGGGTGAGGGTCCGAGGGGTGAAGCCCCTCGCCCTGCTTATGGCCCAGATCCCTGTGCAGACACAGGAGGGGTCGGGCTGGCTGGTCGTTGGGGTTCTCCAGGATATCAGCTGTGAGACCCTGTTGGGGAGTGACTGTCTCTTTGGGACAGGACCCAGACCCTGCTCCTGTAACGGCCAAGGGTTTGAATTTGAATCAAATTACCCAGGAAAGAATTTTCTGTAGTTTCTGGCTGGTGAATCTTGCCCTTATGCTCAGGGTTTAGCTGATCACCATATTTGGGGTCGGGAAGGAATTTTCCTCCAGGGCAGATTAGAAAAGGCCCTGGAGGTTTTTCGCCTTCCTCTGTAGCATGGGGCACGGGTCACTTGAGGGAGGCTTCTCTGCTCCTTGAAGTCTTTAAACCAAGATTTGAGGACTTCAATAGCTCAGACATAGGTGAGGTTTTTCGTAGGAGTGGGTGGGTGAGATTCTGTGGCCTGCGCTGTGCAGGAGGTCGGACTAGATGATCAGAATGGTTCCTTCTGACCTTAGTATCTGTGAATCTGTGAAAGGCTAAGAAGGTGGGGGGAGCCAAAAATGGATGTTTTACACTCTCCATCCACTCTGGAATTGTCAAACAATGTCACAGAGAACTGGAAAGAATTCAGACAGAGATTTGAATTGTGTTTAGCTTTCACACGGGGCAGAGGAGAAAAATGATAAAGTGAAATCATCTATCTTTTTGCATATTGTTGGGGAGGCAGCATTGGATATTTGTTACAACTGTACATTTGAAAAAGGTGAAAGCATGAAGGTAAGTAAAATGCTGATGAAATTTGAGGAAGTTTGTGTGCCAAAAAGGAATGAAACCTTGAGAGAAAATTTTTTTACATCCATGCAAAAAACTGATGACACCATTGAGCAATATGTCACAGAATTCAGGAAACTCAGTAAAACTGTGACTTTGGTGAACTGACAGAGTCTCTGGTCAGAGATAGAATCATTTGTGGCATTAAAGATAATGTGTTAAGAGAGAGACTGCTCCGTGAAGGAGACTTAACTTTAGAAAAAGCTCTCCAGATATGCAGGGCAGCAGAAACTGCAAAAGCATAAGCCAAAGAGCTAAAGTCCCCAGAAGAGGTTATCCATGTACTAAGTACAAAAGAATATAGCCAGAATAGAGCAAATCAAAGAGTGAAACCACTCTCTATGAAAACCAATGCTAGGAAGGAGAGTGGGTACAGACAGTCATGTGGAAGGTATGGATCACAGCATGGCCTCAAATAGCATGTTGCTTTTGGGAAATTCTGTCCTTCATGTGGGGAAAATAATCATTTTGCAAAATGCTGCAGATCCCAAATGCAGAAGAGTCAAATGCATTCAGCTGAAGTCAACCTTTTTGAGGAGTTTTTCCATAGATGCACTGGGATCAGCAAGCCTGATGAGAGGGACTGGATACTGCCTATGACAGTGAATGGAACAATTATTCCACTGAAACTGGACACAGGAGCTCAGGTTAATATTCTGTCTGAACAAGATTATGAAACCCTGAAAATAAGACCAAAACTGGAACCAACAAAAATAAAAGGTTTCAGAGTAGCAGCCGTGTTAGTCTGTATTCGCAAAAAGAAAAGGAGTACTTGTGGCACCTTAGAGACTAACAAATTTATTAGAGCATAAGCTTTCGTGAGCTACAGCTCACTTCATCGGATGCAGTGAGCTGTAGCTCACGAAAGCTTATGCTCTAATAAATTTGTTAGTCTCTAAGGTGCCACAAGTACTCCTTTTCTTTTAACAAAAATAAAAGTAACTGATTATTCTTGAACAAATATACTAATAAAGGGGAGGTGCATTGCTAGCATCAATCATATAAATACCATTTAGAGGCTCCTGTTCATTGCAGTGCCAAAGGATGTGACACCAATTTTAGGCCCGGCAGCATGTGAAAAACGGGTGCTCTCACTACAAGATCATACTGAACCTGAATATGAGGCACTCATTCGGAAATATCATGAGCTGTTTCAAGGGCTGGGTTGCTTGCAGAGTGAATACAATCCAGATAAACAAGCAGATCCCTCCAGTTGTCTATCCATGTAAAAAGGTGCTATTTGCATACCATGATCTCCCATTTCTTAACCCAAGTGATAGAGTGTGCCTGAGGAATCACACCTCTAATACTTGGGATCAAAGGGCTACCATTAAAGAACAGCTGCATCCAAGGTCTTATGTAGTCCTGACAGATCAGGGGAACACATTTCAGTGTAATGAAAGGGATCTAAGAGTAATCCCAGAAAGTTCCAAAATATTGACAGTAGAGGTGGACTCTGGAATTTCCAAACTAATCATTTATCATCAACAAACAAAGGAGAAACTGTCAAGGAACAAGAGGACAACTCAGACTCTAATGAAAGACTGATACTGAGAAGATCCGGGGGGGCGGGGGGCTGGGAGGGGAAAGGAGGCGGTAATTAAACGTCCTGAAAAACTCAAGATTTGGTAAGAGGTATTTGATGAAAGTGAGTGGTAAAGTATCACCTCACAGTGATGTGGTGGTAACCTCTCCTCTCTAGGTAGTTGACACTCTGGGTTTAAGGAAATATACTAGATGGGGTGAGAATTTAATGTATGTGTTATCAGATAGTTGTTAACTGTTTTTATATATGTATGTAAGAGCCATTTTTAAAAGAGGGATGATGTAGAGATATGTTTGTAGAAGATTATAAATTTAGAGATGCTCCCTCATAAGGGACAATATTATGAATATTGAAATTTAGAGAGATGCCCTGGGGTTGAGAGCACAGCATAGCTGTGTGCAGCAGTTCATCACAGAAGCTCTCTCTAGTTTGTTTTATTAAAAGTGTTATTCCTTTCTCATTCACTGGTTTGTTGTTTAATAAACCCCAAGATCATTAAAGAGACCCCAAGCAAATTTCACTTGATCCACTAAACAACCACCAGCTAGAACAGAGGTGGGCAAACTACAGCTCCACATCCAGCCTGCAGGACCACCCTGACCCTTGAGCTCCAGGCCAGGGAGGCTAGCTTTGGCCCCTTCCCCGCAGCCACGCTGCTGCATGGACAGTGGGGCTGCGAGCTCCTGCTGCTCTGAGCGGCATGGTAAGGGGGCGGCAGTGGCACGTGCACGCACGCACGGTGCTGGAGGGGTTGGGTAGGGGGTCCCAGGGAGTAGTTGGATGGGGCGGAGGTTCTGAGGTGGTCAGGGAATGGGAGGGTTGGATAGGGCATGGGAGTCCCAGGGCGCCTGTCGGGGTGGGGTCAGGGCAGTAAGGGGACTGGGAGCAGGTGGGTTGGATAGGGGGTGGGGTCCCAGAGGGGAGGAGGTGGGCAGGGGACAAGGAGCAGGGGGGATTGGATGGGTCAGGGGTTCTGAGGGGGTCAGTCAGGGAGCGGGAAGTGGGAGGGGGCAGATAGGAGGCAGGGGCCAGGCTCTTTGGGGGGCACAGCCTTCCCTACCCAGCCCTCCATACAGTTTCACACCCCGATGTGGCCCTCAGGCCAAAAAGTTTGCCCACCCCTGAGCTAGAACCAACTTTCAGTCCTACTGATGTACAAAATGGTAATCTAGTGATGAAAAGCTCTGTCCCATTACATTCCTTCCCACCCACCCCCAAAATATATTCTCATCTTGGCTTGCAAGAATTTCTCTATGGTTGCTGGACAAATTCCTTTTTAAGCAAAAGTTTTAACTCAGGTCATTATCAAGCTACATGTTTAAAACAGAGTGACTGTTGTGTGAGTCATTTCTAAATTAACGTGATTGTTTTAAAAAAACATGAAGCACTCAAGTAAGTTTTAATTCTTTCTACTGCACAAACCATTTTAAAAGATTACTGCCTTGCACATTTTTAGGAGGGATCTAATCATGCTAGCTAAAACACAAATTTCATGCAACCACAATAATTTTAATCATTCCACACTGTACATACCTAGCGTTCAAATGTCTTCTTTCAAATGTTAAAATTAAATTAATATTTATTATCAAACCTATGAACTAGTGCACTTACAAAACTGAAGTTCAGGAAATTTTCTACTAAACCATTTTTGCACATAGTCATTTAAATGTATTTTCTCGAGTTACCAGCAACCATACACCACACAACAAAAACACTAACCCAGGAACCTATCCTTGCAACAAAGCCCATTGCCAACTCTATCTACATATCTATTCAGGGGACATCATAGGACCTAATCACATCAGCCACATTATCAGAGGCTCGTTCACCTGCACATCTGCCAATGTGATATATGCCATCTTGTGCCAGCAATGCCCCTCTGCCATGTACATTGGCCAAACCAGACAGTCTCTATGTAAAAGAATAAAGGGACACAAATCAGACGTGAAGAATTATAACATTCAAAAACCAGTCAGAGAATACTTCAATCTCCCTGGTCACTCGATTACAGACCTAAAAGTGGCAATACTACAACAACAAAACTTCAAAAACAGACTCCATCGAGAAACTGCTGAATTGGAATTAATTTGCAAACTGGACACCATTAACTTAGACTTGAATAGAGACTGGGAGTGGACAGGTCATTACACAAAGTAAAACTATTTCCCCGTGTTTATTTTTCTCCCTACTGTTACTCATACCTTCTTGTCAACTGTTGGAAATGGGCCATCCTGATTATCACTACAAAAGGTTTTTTTTCTCCTGCTGATAATAGCTCACCTTAACTGATCACGCTCATTATAGTGGGTATGGCAACACCCATTTTTTCATGTTCTCTGTGTGTGTATATATATCTTCCTACTGTATTTTTCACTGCATGCATCCGATGAAGTGGCTTTCAGCCCATGAAAGCTTATGCTCAAATAAATTTGTTAGGTTCCACAAGTACTCCCCCTCCGCTCTCCTGCTGGTAATAGCTCATCTTAAGTGATCACTTTCCTTACAGTGTGTATGGTAACACCCATTGTTTCATGTTCTCTAGGTATATAAATCTCCCCACTGTATTTTCCACTGAATGCATCCGATGAAGTGAGCTGTAGCTCAAGAAAGCTTATGCTCAAATAAATTTGTTAGTCTCTAAGGTACCACAAGTACTCCTTTTCCTTTTGCGAAGTACTCCTCGTTCTTTTTGCTGATACAGACTAACATAGCTACCACTCTGAAACCTGCTATGCCTCAGTGACTTGCAGAATTTCTGAAGCACTTTGTGTCTTGTTTGGCTAAGCTATGCAGCAAAAGTTTCCCAGGGTGTTGAGATGGAGTTTCTAAATTCCCGTGGTAGCTTTTCTCCATTGGTTAGGTTGCTGTAAATAAAGCCATCAGAATCATTGACAAAACATCCACCAAACTAACACAAAAAAACTAATTAACATATGCTTAGAAATAACCAAAAATCATAGAATATCATGGTTGGAAGGGACTTCAGGAGGTCATCTAGTCCAACCCCCTGCTCAAAGCCAGACCAATCCCCAATGTTTGCCCCAGAACCCTAAATGGTCCCTCAAGGATTGAATTTACAACCCTGGGTTTAGCAGGCCAATGTTCAAACCACTGAGCTATCCCTCCCCATCCCTGCCCAAACCAAAACCCTGGCTCTGAAACCTCCAGAACCTTGGAAAACAAACTTACAAGTCACTCCTCCATAGCAGGTCAAATCAAAGGTCAGGTTCTAAACTCTTCCATTTTGGGGGAAGCTTAGCTCCAGATCTGAGCTTTATAGACTCAATGACATTTGGAGAAATAACACTTTAAATCAGGTTTTAACATGTATGATTCCCATAAAGATTACAGGTGGAATTTTCAAAAGTGCTAAGTCACTTGAGACACATGACCCATTGAAAAAAAAATGACTGGAACTTGTGCACCTAAGTCACTTGGCTGCCTTTAAAAATCCCACCCTAAAATAAAAACACAAGCCATCTAGGAAAGATACTATCCAGCAATATCTAGTCCAGGACAAGCAAAAAACATCAAGCAAGACACATGAAATATAACTACTTATTACTGTCCAAACTAGTAGCTAACCTGCATTTAAAACTCTAGGACACTAAATGACCCAATCAAAGAGTAAAATTATAGCTCCCCTTGTGAGAGTGCAATAGGAAGGAAAAGGAAGGAATCCATTATGCCACAGTGCACCCCAATAATAGACAACCATAATTCAATAGCTGTTACTGGCCCAGAGGTTCACAGTGGGACCCCCTGCATATGACAAAGCATTGATAAAGGGAATGGTATGTCTTCCTTTTGATATAGCAAGACATGCTATTTACTGTGCTCCCCACTGTGCGCCTATGGTCATTATACCTTGTAGAGTCTTGGAGCCGGGCAAAATCTGCACACATAAAATGTGAACTAATGATCTTCTGCTGCATTTCTGACCCTTTTATGTCTGTAACAGGGCCTTCACCTCTGGAGCATCTCTGCGGGGGAGATCTCCCAGTCATTTTCTCCCTCCTGCTGCCCCATGCAAGTTGCCACCTGACCTTACTGGGTCTTCAGTGGCTTGGCCCTCCAGCCCAGACACAAAGTCAAAATGAACCCCTTCCAGGGTATGAAAGAGCCCAGTAACCAATTAGTCTCTTTGCCCTTTGCTAGGATCTTCACCCCCAGCTATGGGCCCTTGAAATTCAGCCCTTTGTTTGGGCTCCCAAATAAGCCCTGTCTCCTTTGGGGGTTTGCACTTCTTTACCTGTGACCAGTGAGGGAATCCAGGTCTGCCCAATACTCTGTGTTCCAGCTCAGGGACCCTATAACAGCAGCCACCCACTACTCACTCCAATCCCATGCTGCTATTTCCCTGGGCCTCTTCCTACCTTTTATCTCCTGCCCTATGTCAGGGCCAGCATCCTCAGGTCCTTCTTCACTCTTCTGGTCCCAGTCAGCAACTGACCTAGTGTGGTTAGATGTTTGGTTCGTGTGTGTTGCCTCTGTGTTCTCCCTGTGTGCTGCCCAGCCCTGCACAGACAACCAGCACAGCAGACTTCAAGAAAACCTCCCAATGACCACAAGATCTGTTAAGGGATGAAGGCACCAGGCCAGGTTTATTGTTGATGAAGCACGATACTAGAATCCCGCAGACTCTACCGTCCACTAATACATGAATGCCCATAACAATGGACCAGCTCAGTGAATGGCGGGACTTTCCATTCCTCCCTAGACCAGACAAAGACATTCCCTCTGAGATACATCTTTATATTGCGATACAGACAAGTTAGTATTGTCCCTCTAACATAGTTAGTTACCGCACCCTGACATGGCTAGTTATCACCCATCACCTTGTACATGTTGGTTTGATCAAAACATCTTTATTATGTACTGTCATCCTGACCTTATCCTTTAGGAGGAGTCAGTGTTATCCTTGGGGAATGTTTTTGTACCATCCTTGATATCAGGATGTTCTGGTACCACTTGATATCGGGATGTGTTTTCGTGAGCACTTTGTGACTAACACTTCTTAGGAATATGTATTTTCTGCAATATCAGCCCTGTTCTCGCTAGATTCTGTGAGCAGGTCCTGCCTCTTGCTGATAGCTTGTCTTTGCTTTATATCAGTAAATTTGACTACTACTTTAGCCCAGGCCTCATACCACGCCTCTGATAAAAGGGCTTTTGTCTCATGCTGTCTTCCGACTACACCTGGTAACATGGTGCTGACTCCGTGGGAGCATCCATGGAAAAAAAATAATGGGTGCTCTTGGGCAGGCGGGGCCCCATCAGCTGTTTCACAGCCGCTGGATTAGCTGTTTCCAGCTAATCAGCTGGTATCACGGCTGCCTATCAACTGTTTGGCAGGGAGCCAATATGAGCTCTTTCACAGTGCGTGGCTGCAGTTCCTAGCCTGGTTCCCACTGCAGGTAAAAGTGGTCCCTTTCCAGGGCAGAGGGAGCAGGGTACTATTTAGGTAGGGAGGAGGGAGCTTCTGCTCCTCCCTGAGTTTCCTATCACAGTGGAATGCAAACAGGAAAATGAACTGCTGCTCCATGGTCTCACCAGAGGAACTTGAAGCTTTTAGCTATGAGCTGAGCAAGAAGTGGCTTTGGCTGATAGGGCTGTCCCTGAGGAGCTGGATCAGTAGCTCCTCCCTGCCCCTGGGCTCTGGGCTGTTCGAAATGTAAATTCCCCATTGTGCAGGCTGTTGCTGCTCCATGGTTGGGAGCCGGAGATCTTTCTGTATGGTTCTGCCCACCTCCACCCTTTCGCACACAGAGGGAGTCTTTAATGAGGTTCCCAAATGCCCCCTCAGGCTGGGTGTTAGCATATAGATATTCAGGCCTGTCTGTAAAGGCCTATACTCTAAGAACTTAGGTTTCAGAGTAGCAGCCGTGTTAGTCTGTATTTGCAAAAAGAAAAGGAGGACTTGTGGCACCTTAGAGACTAACAAATTTATTTGAGCATAAGCTTTCGTGAGCTACAGCTCACTTCACCAGATACATTCAGTGGAAAATACAGTGAGGAGATTTATATACACAAAAACCTTCAAAAACAGACTCCAATGAGAGACTGCTGAATTGGAATTAATTTGCAAACTGGATACAATTAACTTAGGCTTGAATAGAGACTGGGAGTGGATGGGTCATTACACAAAGTAAAACTATTTCCCCATGTTATTTCCCCTGCTCCCACTGTTCCTCAGACATTCTTGTCAACTGCTGGAAATGGCCCACCTTGATTATCACTACAAAAGGTTCTACCTCCCCATCCCCCGCTCTCCTGCTGGTAATAGCTCATCTTAAGTGATCACTCTCCTTACAGTGTGTATGATAACACTCATTGTTTCATGTTTTCTGTGTATATAAATCATCTCCCCACTGTATTTTCCACTAAATGCATCCGATGAAGTGAGCTGTAGCTCACGAAAGCTTATGCTCACATAAATTTGTTAGTCTCTAAGATGCCACAAGTACTCCTTTTCTTTTTAAGAATTTAGGTGTATTCTTATCACTTAGCTAGTTATAGAGGTATAAAAGAAAGAATCAAAATCACTGTCTACCGGTGTAAGGGTCTTCTCTTACTGTGACAGTCTGAGGCCCTCTTCTTAAGCTAAGGCCTTTGGCTAAACAGCAGAGGCAGCCATAAGCTGGGAAGCGAATGCTAGTCACATTGAAATAAGGTGCTATTGGGCTGTTAGGAATACAATCCTGTCCTGATAGTGCCTATCACCTCCAAAGAAAGGGAAGTGCCTAGAAAATGTAAAGGAAATTTAGTTTGATAGCATCCTGTCTGGCAAGAACACACTTATCAATAGCTGGGATGTGAAATCCTCATTTCTGTGTTTGTTCTATCACTGTAGTCCCCATTTCCCTATTGTTTGTCTGTATAATCTCTGTCTGGTTCTGTGATTGTTTCTGTCTGCTGTATAATTAATTTTTCTGGGTGTAAACTAATTAAGGTGGTGGGATATAATTGGTTAAATAATCATGTTACAATATGTTAGGATTGGTTAGTTAAATTTCAGGAAAATGATAGCTAAGCAGAACTCAGGTTTTACTATATAGTCTGCAGTCAATCAGGAAGGTCGGGGGGGAAATGGAACAGGGACACAGGTAAGGCTCTGTGGTGTCAGAGCCAGGAAGGGGGACACTAAGGAAGGAAACTGGAATCATGCTTACTGGAAGTTCACCCCAATAAACATTGAATTGTTTGCACCTTTGGACTTCAGGTATTGTTGCTCTCTGTTCATGTGAGAAGGACCAGTGAAATAAGTGGGTGAAGGAATAAGCCCCCTAACACTGGGCAGCTGAGAGCCTGTGCACCTTAGAAACCCCCTTTCCAGCCCCGCAGCCAGCACCAGCGCTAGCAGCCCCGGGAAGAGGGGGAAGTGCCAATGTTGCTTTGAGTGAATGGGTGGAGATGGGCACTAGAGAGAGCCACCAGGAGATGGGGAGCAGAGAGAGGTGGAGTGGGGGTGTGGCCTTGGGGGTGGAGTAGGGATGGGGCACCCGCTGGCAAAACCAAAAGTCAATGCCTGTGCCTGGTAATGCCCTCAAGCTCCTTTTATCTGAGCCTACTGGGCTCTAATAGGCTATTACTAGGCCTTCACACCCTTGAAGGACCAAGCCTCTCTAGCTTTTTGAATCCACTTGCAGAGGAATGACATATGGAAAATCACTCAGGAATACATCCCTCACCTAGACAAAAGAGGCACTCGGAGTGCCATTAGTTAAAGAGCACTGAAGATTTACACAAGGAACAGGTTTTAACCCCATATTGCTAGTGCTCCTGTGGTAGTGGTGGGGCAGGTCTAGCCTATAAACTAAATATCTGACTAAAAAAATATTTGTTTTTCCCAATAGGCAAAAGACTAACACTACTAACTAACGAACTAATTAACAACACTACTACTAACTAACACTGGCACTAGCACAGTGTGCAAAGAACCAGGTGGGTGTTGTAAAAGTTTAGTCTAACCTCCATAAGCAGTAAGCAATAAGAAGGAGCTGAGGGATGGCTGGGCTCACTCTGCCTTTTATGCCCTCAGGTGGTGTGGTGGTGGCACAAGGATATCCAAGGCATCAATGCAGCCCCAACTGGCAATGTGTTCAAAAGAATCCATGTGCACATGGGGCGCATGCAAGCCAAGAAATGAAATCCATATGGGCAATCACTCAAAAGAACCACACTTTCTTGCTGAACAGCCAAATCTGAGAGCCATGTTGTCATTTGACAAGTCACCTTAATTATTTTTCCTGCACTGAAGTCTCAGAAGAAGCTTTCACACAAAATTGAACTAGACAATATGTCAATTCGTTTTACACTGATTTACGACATTTTAAGAATCTTTAAGAATCTTTAATATCCATTGCTAAGAGCAGCATTCACTACAAATAGCATGCCATATATTAGAATTAATAAAAGCAGATCAAAAATCTAGAGACCTACGGCGAGATTTCCAGAGGCACAAATGGCAGTTGGGAGCCTAAGTGACATTTATGCCTTGGGAGATCTCCCTGCTTGGCTCAGAGATGTTCATAGGAATGGAAACTAAGCTGAATATTTCAGAATAACTTTTCTGTTAGTGGGGCTAGATGGATACTTTAAAAAAAAGTTTCTGAAAATATGTATTTGAAAAAAAATGTGAAACCCACTTTAACTCTGTCCAGGCCCCTTTTGTGTTCACTTTCTGCAAATATTTTAGTGACTGAGATTAACAGCAGGAATGGTCACACAAGCATTATGTAATCACCAGAGAATATTTGTAGAATGGAAATTCTGAATTTAATAAAAGTGAGTATTCATATTCCACTCTTGATTCTAATTATTATGCTTATTCAATCAGCAACAAGAAATAGACCATGTGACCTACATATCCCAATCAAAACTGAGCAACATCTGGACTATTGAATGTTCATAACAAATTGTTCATAGGCTCCCTCAGATTAAGGGAATCTCTGGTATGTAAAATATGAAAATGAAAGATAGGTAAAGAAACAGGGACTATATAAGAGGTGAAAGTAAATACAAAAAATTAATGAGGAATACAGTAAGGCAGCAGAAACAGTTCTCTAACTGGAAAAGAAATAATGGCAAACCTGTCCTTCAAAAAATGCTACCCCTTCCTTTGTTTTTTGCAGTATCGTTGTGTCATGTTGGTCCCAAGATATCAGAGAGATAAGGTGTGTAACGTAATATTTTTTGTTGGACCAATGTCTCTTGGCAAAAGAAACAAGCTTTTGATCTTCACTGAGCTCTTCTACAGGACCTGTGTTCTGTGGAGCTTGTAGGGTTGTCTATTTCAACAACAGAAATTGGCCCAATGAAAGTTATTACCTCACCCACTTTGTCTCACCTCTTCTTTTGATCGGAGTGTCACATTTTTGACATTAGTGTCACTCCTTAGCTGAGAACTAGCAGATATCTGGGGTCACGCATATCAGCTTCCAACTGAGGAGAAATCAATGACGCAGAACCTTAGTATATTCTAAGAGTAAGTTGCTTTTTTACACACATATACCAGCCCTCGAACAGAGGTAGTCACAAAGAGAACACAAGCAAGCCCCTCTTCCAGAAATCTTAGCCTGCACACCAGTGCCCAAGTCCTAGGAAGCTATGCTGTCCTCAAAATTACTTCTACATATTCTGACGGGGCAAGGCCAGATGGCTATGGAAGAGTAGTCCTTTTGGGATCCAGGAAGTGGGCGGGCGAAGCCCATACACTGCTAAAGGATCCTCCCCAGCCTACAAGGGGGATCCACAGGACCTAGATTCCAATTAATTTCGGGGGACAACTAATGAAATAACAGGGACAGGAGTGTGGTCAAAGGGTCAAACGAAGGGAACCGGACAGGGACACCGAGCAGAGAACCCCGGACAGCGCCCACTGCTCCTCAAAGGCGTCAAGGGAGTCAGAGGACGCCGCCCAAAGGAACTCTGCCCGGATACGTGAACGGACCGAGGATCAGAAATAGGCCCCACAGTCACAGGAGACTCCATCAGCAAACCTTCTCACTCTGGTTTTATAGATGGCCATTTTAGCTAGGGCCAGGAGGAGGTTAACCAGGAGATCCCGTGACTTTGTGGGGCCACAGATAGGGAATGCATAGATAAGAAGGTGAGGGGAAAAGTGCAACCAAAAGCGTAATAAAATATTGGTGAGGAGCCACAATAGGGGCTACAGCCTGGCACACTGCAAGTATATATGTGCCAGGGTTTCCCTCACACCGCAAAAGGAGCAAGTGTCTGGGATTGAGGTGAACCGCACCAAGTACACGCCCGTGGTCACGGCTCCGTGAAGGAGCCGCCAACTGACATCCCCAGCAGGCCTTGGAACTAAGATGGAATATAGGCTGGCCCACCGGGGATCGTCACCCTCCAAAGGTGGCAGGAGGTCCTGCCATTTTCTATCGGGGCGGGACACGAGGGTGAGGGTGTGAAGGGTGTGGAGCACAAGTGTGTAAAGATGTTTTCTCGGCGCAGTTTGAAAGCACACGGGCTGCATCTCGTGCAGCCAGCTTACAGTGAAGGGGTGAGGGGGTCGGTTGGGTCCACGAGGCAGGGCCAACCTCTGGCGCACCGAGCGGGACTCCGCCACCTGCACACGGAGCTGGGGGTTGTGTAGCAGGGGCTCCGCGAGGAGATCTGCCCCCTTTGTGGCCACCACGGACCTGGTCATTGAAAAGAGTTTCCAGGTCCGGAGGAGGTCCTGGTAGAAGACCGGCAGCCTGGAGAGGTCTCACGGAAGACCTCTCGGATGGAGATAACGGAGCTGCCGGTCGTATCGGAGTCCTCGGAAGCGGCGCAGGAAGGCGTGCGCCAGTATGCTCCACGCTGGACTACCTGCACCATAATGGAGCCTCTGCAGGGCCTGGAGGCGGAAGACATGGACCTGAGTAAGCAGACATTGCAGGCCCTGCCCTCCCTCCTCCACAGGGAGATGGAGAACCCCTGCAGGGACCCAGTGCAGTCCTGACCAAAAGAACTCCATAATCAATGTCCAGAGGTTGGCCAGGAAACCCGGGGCCGGGACCAGGGTGTTGAGCCGGTACCAGAGCATGGACAGGACTAGTTGATTAAGCACCAGCGCTCTCCCTCGAAGGGAGAGGCACCGGAGTAGTCCTGTCCATTTCCGGAGCAGCTCTATCACCCCGCCCTCTAAATTCTGCCAGTTCTCCGGCGGAGAGGGATGCATGGCAGAAAGGTAAACGCCAAGATAGAGCAGCGGACCCGTGCTCCACCAGATGGCCTGAAGCGCGGGTGGGAGGGAGCTCACCTGCCGCCAGTCCCCTACTACCAAGCCAGAGCTCTTGACCCAGTTGACCTACGCAGAGGAGGCTGCCGAATAGATGGCCTGGCAAGCCTCTACCCGTGCCAAGTCGCCCGGGTCCTGGACCACGAGGAGCACATCATCAGCGTACGCCGACAGGACCAGCTGCAGCTCCGGCTCCCGCAGCACCAACCCTGTCAACCTCCTTCGGAGGAGACAGAGGAAGAGCTCGATCACCAGAGCGTACAGCTGGCCCGAGAGGGGGCACCCCTGCCGTACTCTTCGCCCGAAGCTGACCGGTTCGGTCAGGGTCCAGTTGAGCCTGACCAAACACTCGGAAGAGGTGTACAATGTCCAGAGAAACAAACCGGGGTCCCCACAAACCGGGATCCGAAGCCAAACGCTTTCAGAGTGCTCAGGAGATACCTGTGATCCACCCTGTCGAATGCCTTCTCCTGATCTAAAAACAGGAGGGCGAACAACAGACCATCCCTACACCCGAGTTCCAAAAGGTCCCGGACCAGATATAGGTTGTCGAAGATGCTGCGGCCCAGGATGGTGTAGGTCTGGTCTGGGTGGACCACATCCTCCAGCATGGACCCTAGCCGCAGTGAGATTGCTTATGCCACGACTTTGTAGTCCATGCTGAGGAGCGAGACGGGACGCCAATTTCGTAAATCGCGGCAGTCCCCCTTCTTCGGCAATAAGACCAGCACGGCTCACCTGCACGAAAGAGGGAGGACCCCGCTCTGCAAAGACTCGGCCCAGACGGTGACTAGGTCTGGGCCCAGGATGTCCCAAAACATGCGGTAGAACTCCACAGTCAGCCTGTCCATACCCGGAGATTTATTGGTGGGCATGCAACGGAGGGCTTCCGAGAACTCGGCCAGAGTAAGAGGCAGCTCTAGCCAGTCTCAGTCGCCTGTGCTGACCGTCGGGAGCTCCTCCCACAGCACTCTGCAAGCGTTAGGATCGGTCAGATCCGGGGATAAAAGGCTTTCATAGAAGGCTCTCACCCTCCCGCACATCTCCACCGGATCCGCGAGGGGGGTGCCATCTTCTGCCAGTAGGCAGATGACATAGTTTTTAGCCCCCCTCTTTTTCTCCAGGGCATAGAAGAAGCGGGAGCCGCGATCCATCTCCCGAAGGAGACGGATGCGGGATCGAACAAAGGCACCCTGGGCCCGATGGTCCTCGAGGGTCCGGAGCTTCTCCCGCTTCTCCCGGCACACTCCGCAGAGGGGTGGATCCTTGGGGCTGGCAGCCAGACGCCTCTCCAGCTCTAAGACCTCCCGTTCCAACTGCTCTATCGCCGCATCCCTCCGTCGGCTGGCGTCCCGGGTGTAGTCACAGCAGAAGAGCCAGGCATGCACCTTCCCTAGGTCCCATCACCACCGCGCTGAGGGAAAGGCACGCCGCTGCTCTCACCAGGCCAGCCAGAACTCCCGGAAGGACGCAACGAAGCCCACATCATCCAGCAAGCTGTTGTTAAAATGCCAATAGGCCGGCCCTGGCCTCTCCGTGCAGAGGGAGGCTGTCACGGTGGCTAAATGATGGTCAGAAAATAGCGCTGGCCGGATGCTGGAGGAGTGGGCTCATGAAAGATGAAAGCATGATAAATAAATGCGGTCCAACCAGGAGTGGCGCGACCGATGGGCCTCCACCCGGACAAAGGTGAACGTGGAAGTGTCATCCGGGTGGTGGTCGCGCCAGACGTCCACCAGGGAGTGGTGTTCGACTATCTCCTGGAGGACTGCGGCGGCGGCTGGGTTCTTCTCGGTCCCCGAGCGGTCCCGCTCCTCAAGGGTGATGTTAAAGTCCCCTCCCAGGACCATGCACTCATGAGGATCCAAGGTGCCAAGGAAGGCAGACGCCTGCTGATAGAATTGCAGCCGCTCCGGGCTCGCTGCCAGGACATAGATGTTGATGAGGTTGGCTACAAGCCCCTCCATGCGGAACCGGAGGTGCAGCAGGTGGCCCGGCACAGCCTCGGTGACCCCCAGCACCTCGGGCCGTAGGTCAGGGGAGAACAGGGTCGCCACTCCAGCCGTACGAACTGTGAGGTGGCTAAAGTAGACCGTGTCCCCCCAATCCAGCCGCCAGCTGTCTTCGGCGGTCGGATCCGTATGGGTCTCCTGCAGGAAAACCACAGAGTACCTCCCCTCCCGAAGGAAGGAGAGCACCTGGGACCTGCGGAGACCCATCCTACAGCCGCGGGTGTTCAATGTTGCGATGGTAAGAGGTGCCATGAGGAGGGCTGGGGGGGATCCTCACCGGCAGGGATGCTCGCAGGTCCCGACGGCCGCGCAGCAGTCCATGACCTACCCCATAGGTGAGTAAGGAGTCACGGAAGAGGTGGACCCGCTGGTAGGCCGCGGCGCTCTGCCTCCCGGTCCTTTTACCCTCCCCCATTAGGGCCCTTGCAACCCGGAGGATTTGATTAAAGTCCCCCCATCGCTGGCATGCAAGCTGTAATTTGTTGCGGGAGCCACGGATGTCTTCTAGAAACTCCCGCAACTCCTCTCGCAGCGCATGGGGGGCTGGGGTTACGGTCTCCCGGTTACTCCCCGACAGGGCCCTTGGTACAGCCCCGTGGCCTGCCGAGATGGGCAGACAGGGTGCGGACCCCTGACGGGGCTCCTGATAGGTTGGTGCCTCAAACTCTGGGGCATTAAGGGGCGGCGGAGGGAAGATAGCAGCCCCTGGTGGGTCGGGACGGGTAAACACAAAGGCCGCTCCCTGGGGGTCATCTATTGACAAAGGGAAGGAGACAGCCCCAGGGGCAGCAATAACATCTTGGGAGGTGGACGTGATAGGGACAGGGATAGGGGGAGGGTTAGAAGTGAGATTATGGGTGGGGAGAGGGCTCTCGGTGATGCCAGGCACAGGCTCTATGGTGGATTTGGCAGCCACGGCATCAGGAGGTGGAATCTCTTCTGTAGGGCCCTCTCCCGGGAAGGAGGTCGAATGCTCCGCACCAACGAGGAGTGCCCCTGGTGGCTCGGGTCCCGGCTGCATGGCACTGGCTTTGCCTCAACAGGCTCGGTGGCCCTCAGCTAGGTGCCATCTGCAGCCAGGTTGATGGAGGAGTCCGGGGGCTCCTTGGACGTGGGAGCGGAAACAACGGTTAGGGGGAGGGAGCATGGGGAAAGGGGGGCTGGAGTGAAGTCGCCCAGATCAAGGCCCACTGGCATAGGGTCGTCCTCCCCCTGGGTGAGCGGGGTCAGACCCAGTGCCTCGATCTCCTCATACATGGATGGGAAATCATTTTCCGCCACCCCGGGATTCTCCCCGCCGGCACCTGATGCGACGGTTGCCTCGGGGCACACTGAGGTTTCAGATGGCGCCTTGTGGTCCTCGGAGGGGAGGGACTCCCGTGGAGGGGAGATACTGCCTTCCAGTGCTGCCACGTCATCCCCAGCTGGCACTGGTGGATGGAACACACCCTTGGGTAAAGCGGAAGGCTCAGCATCAGTGCCCCACTTCCTGGTCTTCCGGGGGGCCTCCGCATCGGATGGAAGGAGCAGAGCTTGAGCCTTCCGCTTGCCCCGCTTCCCCTGGACTAGGGCCCAGCCCTCCATGGCATCATCCAGGGGCTGGCTAGCAGGGGTAGTGTCAGGGGGCAGAGGCGATGGCTCAGGGACTTGAGGGGATAATGGTGGGGCAGCACAAGGGAGGGAAGATTCCCCTTGGGGTGGGCCCTCTCCCATGCCTGACGGTGTCCCTGCCGCACCCTCCTCCACAGGCCCCGCCAGATTGCAAGCAGCGGGGGCGGGGCTCTCCCGCTCGTGTGGGCATAGTTGGGGAGATGCCCCTTGGGCCCGAGCAGGAGCAATGGTGGACTGGGAAGGAGGAGGGGTGGTTTCGGGCGCCAGGCAGCCAGGGGCGATGATGGGGCCAGTGCCCTGCCAGGGCTCGGGGGTCCCGGATGCCCCTCCTTGCCAGGGCAGGGGGCAGTCCCTCCGGACATGCCCCATCGCCTGGCAGAGGTAGCACCGGGCCTCCGCCGTGGAGTAATGCACCTGGTAACGGGCCCCCTGGTAGGGGACTAGGAAGGACCCCTCCAGCGCCTCTCCGTCACGCGCCGCCGGCGGCAGTTGAAGCTGCACTTGCCGGCGGAACGAGAGGACGTGACGGAGGGCGGGGTCTTTGCAGCCCAATGGGAGAGGGCTGATGACAGAGATGGGCTTCCCCAGGGTAGAGAGGGTGGGTAACAGGGCAGCATTGGGAAGAAAGGGAGGGACAGAGGTCAGGATCAGGCGGACGCCCAGGTCCTCTAGTGGCTCTAAGGGGACAAAAATGCCCCCCACCGCCAGGCCCTTCTCCACCATCTCCTGGGCGGCGGCCTCCGATGTTAAGAAGAAGACGACCTTGCTATACATTTTGGAGGCCGCCACAATGGCCGTGGGCCCCACCACCCTCGCCAACGCCCGCACATAGGTCTTCACGTGGGGCGAGGCGGGCACCAGGAGGCAACGAACGTCATGATTCCTTGTCATGGTGGGAAAGGGGCCCTGGCCGCTATAGATGGTAGCGGAGGCGGTGGGCTGGAGAGATGACATAGCGGCAGGCGGGGGGGCTGCCGCCACCTGGGCGGATGCTCTGGGGGCCAGGGGAGGGACACCCGCAGAGCTGGTGGAGGGAACTGCGGGGAGGGGCGCCTCAGCCGGAGATGGGGCCGGGGCATTGGGGGCAGGCCCTGCCATGGAGGGCCTGGTCTTTTTAGCGGGGCCTTTCCCCTTCTTCTTCCCCTGGCCCTTCCCGCCGGCTGGGGGGACTCCCCCCGAATCTGAGGGGGTGAGAGACGTGGCAGCAGTGGAGGTCACCCCAGTGCTCGTCGCTGCTGGTGTCCCAGCGGGGGCGGTGGCAGATGGTTCGGCAGCGGAGCTAGAGGCTTGGGGGGGTGACAGAGGGGCAGGTGCGGGACGGGTAGCTGGGGCTGCTGGAGGAGCCCCACCCGCCTCATCCCCCTCCATCATGAGCAGGGAGGGAAGGGGGGACACCAGAAGGAGGAGGGGAGAGGGGAAGCAGGTCGACCACTCCTCCCCGCTAGACTGCAGGCAGGGGAGGAGGGCGCCAAAAGGGGTGGGTTGGACGGGGGGCAATCAGGGGTTAGGGTTCAGTCGCCGACACAGGGTGGAATTCCAGCTCCTCTTGGTGCACTGGGGTGGGGGGATACAACAACATTGAGGGTGCAGTGAAGAGGGTTCAAACTAAAATGGGGAGTTGCACAAGCGCACGGGAGGGGACATGGACACACGGAGCAAGGGGCTAAGCAGGCTGGAGGTAGGGCAGGAATACCAAGGGGCTAGCCTCAGAGGCTGGGGCAGGGCAAACAAACAAATGCTGCAGGAGGAAATGGGTGGGACAGGCAAACAAACTGAAGGTAGTAAGCAGGGGCTGGGGCAAAAGGGTGGGGGCAAAGCTGCAAGTAGCAAATGGGGCAGGTTGCAAGGGCAAAGCTGGGGGTGGGCAGTCCGGGGGGAGGCACATGCACCCACCTGCGCTTGCACAATGTCTGTTTAGGCTGGCTGCTGCTTCTGGCCCAAAGGGTGAAAAGAGGGCATGGCAAGCCAAGCAAGCAGCTGAGTCCAGAGGCAGGAGCTGAGGCAGATGGTATACAACCAGTGGGGGTGGTGGAGGAGGCAGCGGTGGTGGTAGTGGTGGTGGGGATTGGGGGGGGACACACAGATGGATCAGGGGGCAACTCCACGCCACACCCCCTGTGTCCCTGGAAACACAGTCAAGACCCCCACCACAAGAGCACAGTTTGAAAATTACTCAGTCTTAGGCCCCCTCCACGGTGGTCTGCAAAGTCTCTAGGTGCTGCCCCACTGGCAGATGATCCTCTTCTTCTCCTCCTCGGGCTTCAGAAGCTCCAGGCAGCAGACTCCACAGGAGCAGCAGCAGCAGCAGCTCCAGGAACTCCAGGTGGTGATCCAGGCAGGCAGAAAAGACCCCTCTTAGGTGGTGGTGGTGGTAGTATCCACAACAGCAGTGGCTGGGGTCCCTCACTCCTCCTCTCTGGGGAATGGGCTAGCAGCCCCCCCCCCCCCCCCGGGGCTGCAGTTGGAGCAGTAGCAGCACCCAAGAGTGGGGGGTCCAGCAGCCAGGTAGCAGAGAATGGGGGGTGTCTGGCCCAGCCAGGGGAGCAGCTGGAGCAGCAGGGAGAGCTTAGGGCCCAGCAGCAGCAGGAGTAGCAGCTTCCCACCTCCCTCCAAGATCGAAGGCTATGGGAGAGCCGTAGGAGGGAGAGAGAGATTCGCTCCAGGCTAAACAAATTCCTGGTACCATGATAAGTGCAATGGCAGCTTCTCCAGGTCAATTAAGACACCTGGGGCCAATTAAGAACTTTCCAGAAGGCAGGAAGAAGGCTAGGTTGATTGGGACACCTGAAGCCAATCAGGGGCTGGCTGAAACTAGTTAAAAGCTTCTCAGCCAGTCAGGTGGGTGGGCATGTCAGGAGTTGTGGGAAGAAGTTGCGCGGTTGGAGAGGCTGAGTAGTACACACCATATCAGGCACAAGGAAGGAGGCCCTGAGGTAAGGGTGAAGTGCAGCTTGAGGAAGTGAGGGCTGCTGTGGGGGAAGTAGCCCAGGGAATTGTACATGTCATGTTTCTAAAAGGTCAGCTACCATAGCTGATGCTATTAGGGTCCCTGAGCTGGAGCCCGGAGTAGAGGGTGGGCCTGGGCTGCCCCGCACTTTGCCCCTTGATTCAGTCACTGAGACTGGGAGATAACAGAGACTGTGCAAAGAAGGATAACTTCTCCTCACCTCCCTCATTGGCTTATGATGGAAATGGCTTAGTAGACTGTGACCCTTGTCTCTAGAGAAAGAAGGATTATGTGGAGGGTCACAGTGAGCCTCTGAGGCTAGCGAAATCTGCCAGGAAACGCGGGACCCATGGAGGCAAGGACAGAGCTTTGTCACAACTGGTATCAGAAGTGGGATTTCGTTCTCAGCGTGGCAGAAGAAAGGGGTTTTTTTTAAAAAAAAAAACTAAGTACACTGGGGGTTTGGATTTTTTTTTGTTTTGGTGTTTGTTTGCTTTATACCACAATGGAGGAGGTGGTAAGAGCTCTGGTACAAGCCACGGCAGCCCAGCAGGAGGCCACCCGGGTTCAGGCAATGGCACAACAGGAGTCTATGCGGCTACAGCAGGAAACCAATCAATTATTGATGAGCCAGGCGACCCAAGATCGTGCTCTTTTGAGAGAAGTCGTGGACCAGCTGAAGATCTTCACCACCCAGGCCCGGGGGTCCTACGGGACACAAACCCTGAGGGCCACTGGTTGTCTGCCAAAGATGACGTCAAGAGATGACATAGAGGCATATCTCCTCTCATTTAAAAGGACTGTTCAGTGTGATGTGTGGCCCCAGGAGCAGTGGGCCAGCATCCTTGCCCCTTTTTTGGGTGGAGAGGCCCGAAGGCCTACTTTGACTTGCCTATCACAGATGCCACTGACTATACCTGTCTGACGGCAGAGATCCGAGCACGAGCACAGGGTAATGGCAGTGGTAAGGGCCCAGATGTTCCATGAGTGGAAATACCAGGAGAACAAACCCCCGAGGTCCCAGCTATTTGACTTCATACACCTCGCATAGAAGTGGTTACAGCCCGAGGTATGCAGGCCGGAAGAGATTTTGGAAACCCTGGTCTTAGACCATTACATGTGGGGACTGCCGCCAGATCTCCGCAAATGGGTAGGCCAGAATGATCCATCCACATACGACGAGATGATAACACTGGTAGAAAGACAGATGACAGCCAAGGGACTGACCCGACTACCCAAGGAAGGCCCCTTTCGAAACAAGCATCTGACCCCAACCCTGGAAGGTTGGGCAGCCAAACCTCTGGGGAGTCCTAGGTGGAAGAAGGGGGGGGCAAAAACCAGCAGGGATCCCAGAAGGAAGGGATTGGCCTGAGTGGGGGGAGCCCCGGGACTAAAGCCCCTAACCCCCAGGATAGGGGAGTGATTAAAAGCAATTATAGATGTTATGCATGTGGGAAGTGGGGACACATAGCAGCACAGTGTCCCAGCACCGAGGAACCTATGCAATGTAACTTGGGGGATTGGGATGTTCCATGCTCCCTTATCCACCTCGCGGGGGTTGCATTAGCCCTGCATAATTACACCAGGCCAGTGAGGATAAATGGAGCAGAGACTACAGTGCTTTTGGACTCTGGGAGTGCTATCACCCTCATATCGGGTAAGCTGGTAAAAAATAGTCAGCTGCTACAAGCCAAACACATAGTAGTGACGTGCGTGCATGGGGCCGTGAGCCATTACCCCATCATCCCAGTGGAGACAGAGGTTCAGGGAAACCCCATTGAGGTGACCGTGGGCGTAGCTCCTAAACTCCCATATCCTGTAGTCATTGGGAGGGACTATCCAGGGTTTGATAATTTACTCCCCCCAGAGAGACTGGAGGGAGGTGGGGACCCTGAGGACAGCAACTCGTCACTGGGGAAATGTCAACCCCCCATGTTCGCTGAGATTTCTCAGGATCTGTTCTCAGCACCCCAAAAGACCTGGAAGACAAAAAAGGAGAGGAAGGCCGCGAAGGCCTTGGAAACCCGGATCCTGACCCAGGGCCAGAAGACCTCCCTAGTAGACAGATGGACGCGAGCAGCCAACAGAAAAACTTCCATCACAGAAGGTGAGCCAGAAGCTGCCCTCAGCCATGATGGCGGCGAGCCATTGGAAGAAGCAGAAGCTGGCCCCTGGGAGCTTGGGCAGGTTAGTCCTGGGAGAGAGACTTTTGGGTGGGACCAGGCGGAGAACCCCAGATATGATAATGCCAGGAAAGAGGTGGCTGAGATTGATGGGATACCCGTGGATGGGAAGGTCTGGGGTCCCGGACCTTACTTTGTAGTGAAGAAAGAACTCCTGTACCGCATGGTGCAAATTCAGGAGCAAGAGATACAACAACTTCTGATACCACAAAAACATCAAAAAGCCATATTAAGTCTCGCCCACAGTCACCTGTTTGGAGGACACCTAGGGGTAGAGAAAACTCAGGCACGGATCCTGCGGAGGTTCTTCTGGCCAGGAGTACATGAAGATATCCGGCAATACTGCACCTCTTGTCCGGAGTGTCAGTTACATAGCCCTCGCCGGCACTTGCGGGCTCCTTTGATACCTCTTCCAATAATAGAGGTTCCTTTCGAACGGATAGCCATGAATCTGGTAGGGCCACCAACATGTGCTTGTTGTACTGGACTATGCAACCCGGTACCCGGAAGCTGTTCCCCGAGCAACGCAGCTTCCAAGACAATAGCTAAGGAGCTAATACAGATCTTTGCCCGGGTTGGGCTACCCAAGGAGATATTGACTGATTGAGGGACACCTTTCATGTCCAAGTTGATGAAAGATCTCTGTTCATTGTTCCATGTACAAGCCCTACGGACCTCTGTATACCACCCGCAAACAGATGGCCTTGCGGAAAGTTTCAGTAGGACCCTCAAGGCCATGATCAGGAAAGTAGTGAGCCGGGATGGGAAAGATTGGGATACCCTATTGCCTTACCTCATGCTCACCATCTAGGAGGTTCTGAAAGCCTCCATGGGTTTCTCTCCATTCGAACTATTATATGGGTGCCACCCTTGGAGCATATTGGATATAACCAGAGAAGCCTGGGAAGAGGAGCCAAATCCCGGAATGAACATAGTTGAGCATGTACTGCAGATGAGAGATCAGATAGCCCGAGTTATGCCCATTGTACGGGAACACTTGGAAAGAGCACAGGAGACCCAATGAATCCATTGTAACCACCAAGCGAAGTTTCAACACTTCCAACCAGGGTATCGGGTGATGGTACTGGTGCCCACAGCAGAAAGTAAAACTGTTGGCCCAAGGGCAGGGACCCTACAAAATAATCGAAGCCGTGGGAGAGGTGAACTATAAGGTGCGGCAGCCAGGCCCCCAGAAATCGGACGAAATTTACCACATCAATCTTCTAAAACCTTGACACGATCGAGAAACATGCTTAGTCATGCAGGAGACCCTTTCCCAGGAGGATAACTTACACGAGCAAGTGAGGATATCATCCGACTTGATGCCCATCCAAATGATCGAGGCAGCCGACATGATTAATCGCAACAGAGATGTGTTTTCTCCAAAACCAGAGTGGACGACTGAGACCTATCACCATATCCGCACGATCCCCGGAGCCAAGGTAACATTGAGACCCTACCGAATCCCAGCAGCCAAAAGAGAGGAAATCAAGGCCAAAGTAAAGAAAATGTTAGAATTAGAGGTTATTGAAGAATCTTACAGTCAGTGGTCCAGTCCAATTGTTCTAGTGCCTAAACCTGATGGTACCAGGAGATTCTGTAATGACTTTCACCGACTGAATGAAATATCCCAGTTTGATGCATACCCCATACCACGCATCGACGAACTGGTTGACCAACTAGATAGTGCCCGATTCTTGACTACACTGAATCTGACAAAAGGGTACTGGCAGATTCCTCTGTCCAAAGAAGCTAAAGAAAAGACAGCATTCTCCACCCCACATGGGCTATTCCAGTACACCATCCTCCCTTTTGGGCTACATGGGGCCCCAGCCACATTTCAGTGCCTCATGGATAAGCTGCTGCACCCCCATACTAGTTATGCAGCTGCATACCTAGATGATGCCAGACTGGGAACCCACTTGGAGAAAGTTGAGGCAGTACTGCGCACCTTAAGGCGGGCTGGCCTCACTGCTAATCCCGCTAAATGCGCCATAGGGCTAGCAGAGGCTAGGTACCTGGGATATATTGTGGGAAGGGGTATAGTGAAACCCCAAACGAATAAGCTAGAGGCACTTCAAAACCGGCCCCGGCCAACCCAAAAGAAGCAGGTCCGTACATTCCTAGGCATGGTAAGCTACTACCGACAGTTTATTCCCCACTTTGCCATTAGGGCAAGTCCTCTAATGGACCTGTTGAAGGTCCGAGGTCCAGACATGGGAAAGTGGACGGATGCAGCAGAGGGGGCATTTACAGACCTTTGGACAGCCCTCTGTAATGACCCCGTACTCATAGCCCCGGACTTTAACAGGGCATTTGTTTTACAAACAGACACTTCTGAGGTGGGATTGGGAGCAGGTCTGTTGCAAATGGTGGGAGAAGAGGAACACCCGATCCTCTACCTAAGCAGAAAGCTTCTCCCAAGAGAACAGAAATATGCAGTAGTCGAGAGAGAATGCCTTGCTGTCAAATGGCTATGGAGACATTGCATTATTACCTCTTAGGCCAGCGATTTACTCTTGTGACGGACAATGCACCCCTCCAGTGGATGCAGCGGAATAAGGAAAAGAATGCAAGGGTCACCAGATAGTTCTTATCCCTCCAACCATTCCAGTTCCGCATACGGCATGGGGCTGGATACCACCATGGCAATGCTGATGGTCTGTCACAAGCATACTGCCTCGCATCCCGAGTTGTCCAACTCTATGGTGTTGAGCTGGGGCGGAGGGGATATGTGACGGGGCAAGGCCAGATGGCTATGGAAGAGTAGTGGGAGATAGATATATTAGCTCCAGGCTAAACAAATCCCTGGTACCAGGTTAAGTGAAATGGAAGCTGCTCCAGGTCAATTAAGACACCTGGGGCCAATTAAGAACTTTCCAGAAGGCAGGAAGAAGGCTAGGTTGATTGGGACACCTGAAGCCAATCGGGGCTGGCTGAAACTAGTTAAAAGCCTCCCAGTCAGTCAGGTGGGTGGGCATGTCAGGAGCTGTGGGAAGAAGTTGCGCGGTTGGAGAGGCTGAGTAGTACACACCATATCAGGCACAAGGAAGGAGGCCCTGAGGTAAAGGTGAAGTGGAGCTTGAGGAAGTGAGGGCTGCTGTGGGGGAAGTAGCCCAGGGAATTGTACATGTCATGTTTCTAAAAGGTTAGCTACCATAGCTGATACTATTAGGGTCCCTGGGCTGGAGCCCGGAGTAGAGGGTGGGCCTGGGCTCCCCTCCCTGCACCTTTGCCCCCTGATTAATCACTGAGACTGGGAGACAACAGAGACTGTGCAAGGAAGTCTCCTCACCTCCCTCGCTGGCTTATGATGAAAATGGCTCAGTACTGTGACCCTCGTCCCTAGAGAAAGAAGGGTTACGTGGAGGGTCTGAGCCTTTGAGGCTAGCGAAATCCACCAGGAAATGCGGGACCCACAGAGGCAAGGACAGAGCTTTGTCACAATATAGATAATAAAGCAGAGAACAGACTCTCTGCTATCTGCAAAGACTACTGCATTCTCTTAGGACTACACTACAATACTAATAACAATACAGCATTTCTTCGCAGAATAAAAACTTGCTCACATGCTAAATAAAAGAACACTCTGAGACTGTAACAGCGCCACATGGTGATTCTTGTCATAACAATATATTCCAACTTTTTCCTTCCCCTTTTCCAGCTGGCATTAGTAAGGATATGACATAGCCACCTATCGTAGTCTTGCTGGTGTAATGAGCAAAAGGCCTTTAAGAGATATGCAACAGGAAAAGACCCTGGAACATGTGCTTATGTGTGTGTGCACGTATGCACACACACACACACACACACATACACACCCATTGACATAAGAATTTATAGGACAGTGTAATTTTCAATACAGTTCTCAGAAACATTTTAAGATAATTAAGATGTTCAATAGTTATCTTCTAAATACTATTGTTTCATACATAAGCTCATCAGGAAATTCAATAAATCACTTAAACAACATCTGAGCCATGTAAGTGGCTGATATATTTTCATGCATTCTTAGTGGCAACAACATACAGCTCTGTTCCATGCCTAGTTCTCCAGTAAAATGACTTTACATGATAACAGGTGTTTATTGTAATGGAAATTGCTGATGGGTATTGTTGGTCAACATTTAAATTAATTTCACTGTTTACAGAGCCAGATGGCAAATTCTGAAGTACCAGCATGTGCAAAATTAATAAGCCTCCTTGTTGCAGATCATGATGTCTCATCTGTAGATTCACTGGTTCCCATATCCAGCTACCCCATGATCTGCTACAATACCCCTCTGACAGCAAGATTAAATGGCCTAGTCTCTGCCCAAGAAAACTACACTATATATCATCAGGTAAAAGTGGCTAAAGGTCATAAAAACAAACTTCACAAAAGATTAGGAGAAACATTTGGAAACAATAATTTTGTTCTTTTTCATCCCTGCACGCTAGGCCAGTTACAGTGTCAATTCAATGAGCTGTTATTATTTTCTTGCTGCTTTATCTAACAGTTTGGGATTGCAGAAAATGTAATTTAACTATAATGCTCAGCAATTAGAAAATCCAGATTTTAAAACGTAAAAAAAATTTTAAAATTCTCCTCCAAATACCTTCATTTGGAAATCTTGGTGTTGAATTTTATCTGATTCAAAAGGTTTGTTTGGGATCCCAGATTCCCCCCCCCCCCCCCACTCTCTTCCAAACAAAAGCAAACAAGCACCAATGCTGGCAGAACTGAGACATTCCATCAATCTACCAGTCAATTCCTCATCTTGGACAGAAGTTTCCCATATTAAGTCAAATTAATGGTTAAAGGATGAAAATTCACCCAGGTGCAGAGGGTCCATGCAAAACTGCACAACATTTAAACCTTGTGATACAAGTATAAGGAGTGTAGCTCCTTAGGGAATCATGCCACAAAGGAGGTTTAAAGGTGTATTCTTTAAGAACTGCAGATTCAATCCTTGCAGATGACAGCCCACACAGGGATGTCACATTACAAGGACTGAAACACACAGATTTGAACAGAGTTGAAGTTTGGGATGAGGGGGATTATGTAACCCACTCAGTGTAGTGCTCTGTTCCTCTCTGGTGGTGGCTGGGCCTCTTACATACAACCTCAGTAAACAGAGCAGCATCTCTTAATACAAGCAGGAGTAGCTCATGCTTTAAAAATCTGGAAGTCCTAGATTCAACCCCCATTATTGATCATACATCTGGTGCCATGGTGTAGAGGTGGTCATTGGGAACAGGCTGGGGCAAGGAGAGATATATACTTGTAGAAGTCCCTCTAGTGCAAAAAATCTCATAGGGAATTAGCAGTAGGTATTCTAGCACATAGACTTTTCCATTCTGTAGACTCTCTGCAAGGACTGCTAACAAGCATGCCAAATAAAGCCAGATTATGCACAAATGCTCAAAGAGTGTGCCTGCTTTCACTAGTCCTTAGGATGCTGTAAAGTATTTTCTCCACAAGGCCAGCTCTTCATTCCTTGAGCCCCCAGGGACACTAATAGAGACTGTGATTGTGCCTGGCCCTGGCACAGAGGATGCAAAAACTGCAGGAGGATCCTTGCACCCTCCCATCCTTCTGCCACTACACAAGAATCACAGACATTGGTCTTTAATGTCAGAGGTGATGGCAATGTGGATACCTGATACACTAAGAATTAAACTGATGCCACCAACTCACTTCAAACAACAAAATTTTCTCCCCTGCTCTATAGGAGAGAGGAATTTGTGATAAGGAGAAGTGAGAACAATATACCCATCACTTGTATGGTGTGGGTAGAAAGTGGGTGTCTTACTCAATGTTCTGTTCCCTTTAGAATTACCAGTGTTTATTTCAAATAACCTTTTCACATAGCAAAACTAAGGATTTAGAGAATGATAGCCAAGAAAGGTTTAAACTCCTGTACTCAAAATGGAACTGTCAAGATGTCCAGGAACCAGTCTTTAAAGTTGTATGTTATAGTTTAAAATGTGCTTCTCATTCCATTCTAGTTTCTTTTTTAAATGATCATTTGAGATGAATCCATACAAATGTGGCACTTTGTGTTAGTCCCAAAAAAAATAATTCACTGAGGGCACTGACGGGGAAAAACAAAAGTGAAAAACAAAACAAACAATACAGAAAATATTTTTTGCAAAGAGAAATATAGCAATGTTGTTACAATAATAGCAGATAATAATTTAGGTTTGTGAATATATTTATATTTAATTTCTGGAGCGCTTCATAAACTTCAGTTTTACATATACCAATTTTGTTTAGATATTATTGGTTCACAGTAGGGCTGTCAATCGCACATAACTCATGAAATTAACTCAAAAAATTAATTGTAATTAATCTCAGTTTTAATTAGACTGTTAAACAATAGAATACCAATTGAAAAAGATACCAAAAGATCTATCTGGTTTTAAGATTCTACTCGATAAGTTTATGTAGGAGATGGTATGATGGGATAATGTGATTTTGGTAAGTAATTGATCTTTAAATATTCAGGGTAAATAGGCCCAATCCCCTGAGATGGGATATTAGATGGATGGGATCTGAGTTACCCAGGAAAGAATTTTCTGTAGTATCTGGCTGGTGAATCTTGCCCATATGCTCAGGGTTTAGCTGATCGCCATATTCGGGGTCGGGAAGGAATTTTCCTCCAGGGCAAATTGGAAGAGGCCCTGGAGGTTTTTCGCCTTCCTCTGTAGCATGGGGCATGGGTCACTTGAGGGAGGATTCTCTGCTCCTTGACGTCTTTAAACCACGATTTGAGGACTTCAATAGCTCAGACATAGGTGAGGTTTTTCGTAGGAGTGGGTGGGTGAGATTCTGTGCCCTGCGTTGTGCAGGAGGTCAGACTAGATGATCAGAATGGTCCCTTCTGACCTTAATATCTATGAATCTATGAAATTTATTAAATATTTTGGATGTTTTTCAAAATTTTCAAATATATTGATTTCAGTTACAACACATAATACAAAGTATACAGTGCTCATTTTATATTATTTTTGATTAAATATTTGCACTGTAAAAATGATAAAGAAATAGTATTTTTCAATTCAGCTCATAGAAGTACTGTAGGGCTTTATAGTGAAAGTGCAACTACAAGTGTAGATTGTTGGTTGTTACATAACTGCACTCAAAAACAATGTAAAACTTTCGACCCTACAAGTCCACTCAGTCCTACTTCTTGTTTAGCCAATTACTAAGACAGATAAGTTAGTTTACATTTACAGGTGATAATGCTGCCCGCTTCTTATTTACAGTGTCACCTGAAAGTGAGAATAGGAGTTCACATGGCACTTTTGTAGCTGGCATTGCAAGATATTTGTAGATGTAGTGCCCATCTTTAAAAGGGGGAAGGAGGAGGATCCAGGGAACTACAGGCCAGTTAGCTTCACCTCAGTCCCTTGAAAAATCACAGAGCAGGTCCTCAAGGAATCAATTCTGAAGCACTTAGAGGAGAGGAAAGTGATCAGGAACAGTCAGCATGGATTCACCAAGGGCAAATCATGCCTGACTAATCTAATTGCCTTCTATGACGAGATAACTGGCTTTGTGGATAAGGGGAAAGCAGTGGATGTGTTGTTCTTTGACTTTAGCAAAGCTTTTCACACGGTCTCCCACAGTATTCTTGCCAGCAAGTTAAAGTATGGGCCGGATGAATGGACTATAAGATGGACAGAAAGCTGGCTAGATCGTTGGGCTCAATGGGTAGTGATCAATGGCTCCATGTCTAGTTGGCAGCCAGTATCAAGCAGAGTGCCCCAAGGGTCGATCCTGGGGCCTGTTTTGTTCAATATCTTCATTAATGATCTGGAGGATGGCATCGATTTCACCCTCAGCAAGTTTGCAGATGACACTAAACTGGGAGGACTGGTAGATATGCTGGAGGGTAAGGATAGGATACAGAGGGACCTAGACAAATTAAAGAATTGAAACAAAAGAACTCTGATGAGGTTCAACAAGGACAAGTGCAGAGTCCTGCACTTAGGACAGAAGAATCGCATGCACTGCTACAGACTAAGAACCAAATGGCTAAGCAGCAGTTCTGCAGAAAAGGACCTAGGAGTTACAGTGGACGAGAAGCTGGATATGAGTCAACAGTGTGCCCTTGTTGCCAAGAAGGCTAATGGCATTTTGGGCTATATAAGTAGGAGCATTGTCAGCAGATTGAGGGACATGATCATTCCCCTCTATTCAGCATTGGTGAGGCCTCATCTGGAATACTGTGTCCAGTTTTGGGCCCCACACTACAAGAACGATGTGGAAAAATTGGAAAGCATCCAGCAGAGGGCAACAAAAATGATTAGAGGGCTGGAGCACATGACTTATGAGGAGAAGCTGAGGGAACTGGGATTATTTAGTCTGCGGAAGAGAAGAATGAGGGGGGATTTGATAGCTGCTTTCAACTACCTGAAAGGGGGTTCCAAAAAGAGGATGGATCTGGACTGTTCTCAGATGAAAATGAACATGCATCAGTTCACACTCTTTGGATGATTATTGAGCAGAACCCATCATCTGCATGGATGCATGTCCTCTGGAATGGTGGTTGAAGCATCAAGGGACATATGAATCTTTAGTGCATTTGGCATGTAAATATCTTGTGACTCAGCTACAACAGTGCCATGCGAATGCCTGTTCTCACTATCAAGTGACACTTTAAACAAGAAGCGGGCAGCATTATCTCCTGCAAATATAAATAAACATGTTTGTCTGAGTGATTGGCTGAACAAGAAGTAGGACTGAGTGGACTTGTAGGCTCTAAAGTTTTACATTGTAGATGTAAAATGTAGATGTACATTTTGAATGTAGTTATTTTTGTACATAATTCTACATTTGTAAGTTCTACTTTCATGATAAATTTCAGAGTAGCAGCCATGTTAGTCTGTATTCGCAAAAAGAAAAGGAGTACTTGTGGCACCTTAGAGACTAACAAATTTATTTGAGCATAAGCTTTCGTGAGCTACAGCTCACTTCATCAGATGCATTTCCTTTTCTTTTCATGATAAAGAGATTGAACTACAGTATTTGTATTAGGTGAATTGAAAAATACTATTTTTTTTGTTTTTTACAGTGCAAATATTTGTAATAAAAATAAATATAATGTGAGCACTGTACACTTTGTATTCTGTGTTGTAATTGAAATCAATATATTGGAAAATGTAGAAAACATCCAAAAATATTTAAATAAATGGTATTCTATTATTGTTTAACAACGCGATTAATCACGAGTAATTTTTGTAATTGCTTGACAACCCTAGTTCACAGATGCAGCTACAAGTAGCACCAGAACGTAACAGCCTAGGATATGCCACACATAGTCACTGCTCTGTTATAGAGAGAGAGCAGAATCTTATCTTTTTCATATTTAATTGACTGTGTGTAAACAGAATAAAGGGAAGATAATGTTTCTGACTGATATTAAATGTGCAGAAATTATCTTGATTCTGGTTGTTTTCCCTTTCATTCTGTGGATGCACAAAATTTATTTTTTCTCACAGACAGGAGCCTATGTTCTAAAATTGCAAAACCTTTCAGTGGATTACTAAGAATTAACATCCATATGTCACCTGGTTCTGGAGTAGAGGGGGCTGCCTCTAGTTATCTCAGATGGGGTTGAGTCATGCAAGGAAAGAATACCATATGCTGAAAGACGGTGTAAGTCTGATAAATCTTTTCTTTTTAAATAATCCTGTCTAGTTTAGAAAAATCCATATCTGTAAAAACATATAATGAACAAACAAACATTCTTGATTATTAAGTCAAATCAGAGATACACTATACGTCATCCATATAATTCCAGTTTTCCCCTTTGCATACAGAGTTACGCAAAGGTAAATTTAAAAAACTGCAGAAAAGGTGGGAGAAAGAAGATGAGTCAGAAAAAAATATGTGATGAGGAGTTTCAAATTAAGATAATTGTAGTAATTCTTCATTTTTGTATAGCACTGTATTCATTCCAAGCACAGTGCAGACATTGCCCAGTTAATCTCCACAACAGCCCTCTGGAGCGAGTGATTAAATCTTATTTATGGCACTAATTGGCCTATTTCACAGCTGAGGAAACTGAGGTGATGGGCCAGATTTTCAAAAGTATCGTGGTGCTTAAAGACACAGATAAGGGCGTAGAGGGATTATCATAAATCCCTGTAAATTAAGTGCCTAAATTCAGTTGAAGTCAATTGGAGGTAGATGACTAACCTACCTAGGCATTTCTGAAAATCCCACTATGTGTTTCTTTAGGTGCCTAAATACTAGGGCTGTCCAGTAAAAAAAATCAATTTTGTAAAAAATGTCAACAGTTCAACACTTGGGTTGTGTCTGCACCAGAGCGAAAACAAGGCTTTTCAAAATTGTCACAAAAGATAAGCAAGTGACCTAGAATAGCCAATAGCTTAATGGCTATGTAACCCACAAGATATGTTAGAGACCCAGTTTCAAGTCTCTTCTCTGCCTGATTTGGAGAAGAGACCTGAACCTGGGTCTCCTCTATTCTTCTTAGGTTTCAGAGTAACAGCCGTGTTAGTCTGTATTCGCAAAAAGAAAAGGAGTACTTGTGGCACCTTAGAGACTAACAAATTTATTAGAGCATAAGCTTTCGTGAACTACAGCTCACTTCATCGGTGCCCCAACCACTGAATTATTGGTTATACTGGGGTGGCTCTCCCCCATTTCCCATCACAAAAAAATCCATCTGGGTCCTGAGAAACCTTTCCAATGCAAGTTTAATCAAAACCAATAACTTTCTCTAAAAAGTTTTGTTTTCAACAAATTGGCATTTTCTGACAAAAAAAATTGCATTGAAAATTCCACATGCACTCTGCTGAATACCTTGTAAATCTGATCCAAAGTGAATTGACTGAGGCTACATGGTGAGTCAGTGGCAGAGCTAAGATTATTACTCACGATCTCCTTGTGACAAACATGGAGCTGCTCTGTAATACATTCATGTAATACATTAATACAGTATGTTGACTTGGTTATTGGGATGTTTCCTTTATGACTATACTGGATTAAATTAACAGAGCTGTTGGTAAACAAACAGGAAGGTGTAACAATGACTTGGGATAAGATATCCCCCCAGTAAAAGCTGAAGGGTCATTACAGGACAATGGAAGAGCCATTGGCCCTGAGGAGACTGGCTACATGTCCTGTTGAGCTTATCAAACTGGTTTTTGACTAGCAAGGACAAAAATCCCAGGAACAGAAAGAGCAAAGAATTCTAGCTGCATAAAAAGTGGAAGACAATCTTTCTAAGGATGGGGGGCGGGAAGGATACAAGTTGTATAGAGCTGGTCAGACTACAACAGGCACCTGCTTATCTTAAGAAGCTCAACCTGCCTAGGTCGCCATCAGAGAATGGCGATAGGCCATTAAGTAAAATGGACAAGGATCTAGACTGATGATTGTTTTATAATTCTCTCATGTTATGCTGTGTTCTACTGCCCAGATTAAACAATAATAATTTGGTTTAATAAGGCTGTCAGATCATTCTCTTCTGGAAGAACCTAGGTGCCAACCCAGTCAGACCTGCTGGGTAAGCATGGTTGATAGCTGGACCCTGGACTACAATACCCCATCTGAGGAGCGGGAGAATCATGTGATTCCACTCTGGCTAGGTAAAGGCATGGGGCCTAACACCTGAGGGAGGTGCACTCAGAGAAAGGAACAGAGGTGCTGCTAACTCTTACAACATGACACTCCTGTTTTCAAACATGTTATTTTACTCATTCCTCCAGACCAGGGATCTCAAATTCAAATCACCACGAGGGCCACATGAGGACTAATACATTGGTCCGAGGGCTGCATCACTGAAACCTTTCCATACAACAATATAAAAATATAGTTGAAAATGCAAAAAAATGAAGACTAATATAGTATGCTATTAAAAGTCAATGTATTAACTTTTCTAAAACTGTAATGTGAAGAGGGGTTTTAATAAAATATAAACACTCAATAATACACCTCACTCAAAGGACAAAACAAGCACTTACTTTTAGAATTAGTTCTGTTAAAGCTTCCCCCGTCCCCCCTGCCCTTTGCCCTGCCTCCACTCCACCTCCCTTCCATGAAACCCCACCCCTGCCCCGCCTCTTCCCACCCCTTCCCTGCCCCCATTCCAACCCCTTCCCCAAAGTCCTTGCCCCACCTCTGTCTCTATTCTAACCCCTTCCCCAAATCCCTGTCTCAGCCCCGCCTCTTCTCCACCTCCTCCCCTGAGCACACCACATCCCCACTCCTCCCTCCTGGAAAGCCCTACGCACCGTCAAACAGTTGTTTGGCAGTGGGAAGCACTGGGAGGTAGGGTAGGCGGAGGAGTGGGGATGTGGCGCGCTGGGGGGGGGGGGAGAGGAATGGGGGGGGGGGTGAGGGGAGCTTGGCAGGCTGCAGGAAATAATTCTGCGGGCCGCATGTGGGCCGTGTGTTTGAGACCCCTGCTCCAGACGATCTTCAGTCCAGGACGCCATTCCTTCTTCTGGTGTAAGTACAGTGCTGTATATTCACAATGAACTTACACTGTATTACATTTGCATCAGCTTCGTTCACAGTTTCCTCCAAAACATGTTTTTGACTTTTGTCCTGCAGCTGGTGATTTGGTTCTATTCTTCATTGCCAACAATGATATGCTTGAATAACACTGTAGAGTAGCTTAATTAACATATTAGATAAACAAAGAAATACCTCCCTTGTGGAATACAAACAAAACAATTAACAGATACCAAACCACTGATAAGCCATTAGAGCAAAACAAGTTTCTACCAAATCATAAAATGAAGGCTCATTAAAGCAAATCTAGTGCTGTGCAGCAACATGCAGGGTTTTCAGTAATTGCCTTTATGTTACTTATTTGTGACTCAACAACAGCAGAACAATAGAAAGGTGAAACTGTACAATAAATTGGCTGTAGCATGTGTACTTCTCCCATTGTTTGGAGAGCTCAGGAAATGCACAGCAAGTTTGCCTTCAACTGAAATGCACAGATATAATTAACAGGCCTCGTTCAAGGTTGAAGATTAATGCAAAAGCGCTGGCAGCGTTCTGAACAGATGTAAATCTCAGGTGGTTTTCAGGTGTCTGCATCTCTGTAGTGTAAGGCTTAGGTCAGAAACCTGTGCATACCGCATGCACAGGCCTCTGGGGTGAAACTTGCAGAAGAGAGAGGTGAAGGACAGTCTGGGAACAGCAGCAGATGCTAGGCAAGGGCAACAGCTGGGCACAGGAAGAGCTTAATGTCAAGGTGACCTCTCGGCCCTCAACAGGAGCTCAGATGAGGAACTGGCATGCAGCAGATAGTCACAAAGCTGCTAGGCTCACACAGTGATTTAAAGATTTCCGATGAACATAAAGTGTTCTCCCATCAGTACTTTATCAGAGGACAGGGGCCACTCTAGAAAGCAGGAAGGGGAAAAGATTGTCTTTCCTTCATTTAGGAGGACCAAAATTTTTTTAAAAATTTTTTTAGTAATCATCTAGGTCATTTGAGTGCACTTGATAACACTGCTGCAACCCCATTACCTCAGCCACATCCTTAATAGTGGACGCATTAATCCCTTGTCACCCCTTAGAACAGCAGTTCTCAACCCGTGGCCTGCAAGCCACATGTGGCCCAATTAGCACACAACTGCGGCCCAGCTCAGCTCTATGCTAAAGGCCACGGGCTCCAGGCTCCCAGCTGCCCTGCCACAGGGCGGGCTCCAGGCAGATGCCCGGCCCTGCACAGCAGGGCTCAGAGTCCGGCCACCTGGCTGCCGCCCCAGCCCCGCACAACAGGGTCCTGGTGGGGTCTGGGTCCTGGCTGCCTCCCATCGTCCCACAGCAGGGTCTGGGATCGAAGTCCTGGCTGCTCCCCATCCCCCTGCAGCAGGGTACGGCATCCCCCCACAGTGAGGTCTGTGCAACCTGCTGCCACACAGCCCTGCACGAACAGGGTCCGGGGTCCCTGCCTCACGCACAGCTCTCTGCTCTTGGCCATGTCTCTGTGGAGGGGTCACTGGGCAGAGGGTGCTGAGCATAGGGGTTTGTGGGGAGTATTGTGGTTCTCAACCTGCAGCCCATCTAACACTTTGTGGGTGGCATCCACACTATATACTACCTGTATGGCCCTGAGGATGTCACATGGAGCTGCAGCTGGATGCTGAATGGACCACAAGTGGCCAGCAGGCCAAGGTTGAGAACCACTGGACTAGTTTATCACCATGGTCCCTTCTGGCTTTGGAATCTATGAATAGTTTCAGATACTGTGTTTTGTTGCTTTAATTGGAATGTGTATATGTTCTGATTGTATAAGTGAGAACGGATTGTCACTCTAGCTATACTTAAGAAAAGGCATAAGAATTGTGCAAGATATCCCCTGGAGTAAGTGGGTCACCCTCTGCCTTTTACAGGCTTTGGATTGGGATTCAGGTTCCACAAGGAGATGGATTATGATGCTGTTCTAGAGAACAGGTTTTCAGAGTAGCAGCCATGTTAGTCTGTATTCGCAAAAAGAAAAGGAGTACTTGTGGCACCTTAGAGACTAACAAATTTATTTGAGCATAAGCTTCCGTGAGCTACAGCTCACTTCATCGGATGCATTTGGTGGAAAATACAGTGGGGAGATTTATATACACACAAAGAGAGAACATGAAACAATGGGTTTTATCATACACACCTTTCCCCCCCCCCCCCGCTGCTGGTGATGGCTCATCTTAAGTGATCACTCTCCTTACAGTGTGTATGATAAAACCCATTGTTTCATGTTCTCTCTTTGTGTGTATATAAATCTCCCCTCTATTTTCCACCAAATGCATCCGATGAAGTGAGCTGTAGCTCACGAAAGCTTATGCTCTAATAAATTTAATTTGTTAGTCTCTAGAGTGCCACTGAGCTTAAATAATTCCTCTCCCTCTCTGTTATTTATCCTTCTGATATATTTACAGAGAGCAATCATATCTCCCCTCAACCTTCTTTTAGTTAGGCTAAACAAGCCAAGCTCCATGAGTCTCCTTTCATAAGACAAGTTTTCCATTCCTCGGATCATCCTAGTAATCCTTCTCTGTACCTGTTCCAGTTTGAATTCATCCTTTTTAAACATGGGAGACCAGAACTGCACACAGTATTCCAGGTGAGGTCTCACTAGTGCCTTGTATAACGGTACTAAAACCTCCTTATCCCTACTGGAAATACCTCTTCTGATGCATCCCAAAACCGCATTAGCTTTTTTCACAGCCATATCACATTGGCAGCTCATAGTCATCCTATGATCAACCAATATTCCAAGGTCCTTCTCCTCCTCCGTTACTTCTAATTGATGCGTCCCCAGGTTATAACTAAAATTCTTGTTATTAATCCCTAAATGCAAAACCTTACACTTCTCACTATTAAATTTCATCCTATTACTATTACTCCAGTTTACAAGGTCATCCAGATCCTCCTGTATAATATCCTGATCCTTCTCTGAATTGGCAATACCTCCCAGCTTTGTATCATCTGCAAACTTTATTAACACACTCCCACTTTTTGTGCCGAGGTCAGTAATAAAAAGATTAAATAAGATAGGTCCCAAAACTGATCCCTGAGGAACTCCACTAGTAACCTCCCTCCAACCTGACAATTCACCTTTCAGTAGGACCCGTTGTAGTCTCCCCTTTAACCAATTCCTTATCCACCTTTCAATGTTCATATTGATCCCCATCTTTTCCAATTTAACTAATAATTCCCCAGGTGGCACGGTATCAAATGCCTTACTGAAATCTAGGTAAATTAGATCCACTGCATTTCCTTTGTCTAAAAAATCTGTTACTTTCTCAAAAAAGGAGATCAGGTTGGTTTGGCACAATCTACCTTTTGTAAAACTGTTGTATTTTATCCCATTTACCATTGACTTCAATGTCCTTAAGTATTTTCTCCTTCAAAATTTTTTCCAGGACCTTGCATACGACAGATGTCAAACTAACTGGCCTATAGTTAACCGGATCATTTTTTTTTCCCTTTCTTAAAAATAGTAATGATATTAGCAATTCTCCAATCATATGGTACAACTCCTGAATTTACAGATTCATTAAAAATTCTTGCTAATGGGCTTGCAATTTCAGGTGCCAATTCCTTTAATATTCTTGGATGAAGATTATCCAGGCCCTCTGATTTAGTCCCATTAAGATGCTTGAGTTTCACTTCTACCTCAGATATGGTAATATCTACCTCCATATCCTCATTCCCATTTGTCATGCTACCATTATCCCCAAGATCCTCTTTAGCCTTATTAAAGACTGAGGCAAAGTATTTGTTTAGATATTGGGCCATGCCTAGATTATCCTTAACCTCCACTCCATCCCCAGTGTTTAGCAGCCCCACTTCTTCTTTCTTAGTTTTCTTCTTATTTATATGGCTATAGAACCTTACTATTGGTTTTAATTCCCTTTGCAAGGTCCAACTCTACTTGACTTTTAGCCTGTCTCACTTTATCCCTACATGTTCTGACCTCAATAAGGTAGCTTTCCTTGCTGATCCCTCCCATCTTCCACTCCCTGTATGCTTTCTGCTTCTTCTTAATCACCTCTCTAAGATGCTCGCTCATCCAGCTTGATCTACAACTCCTGCCTATGAATTTTTTCCCCTCTCTTGGGATACAGGCTTCAGATAGCTTCTGCAACTTTGATTTAAAGTAATCCCAGGCCTCCTCTACCTTTAGATCCATAAGTTCTTCAATCCAATCCACTTCCCTAACTAAATTCCTTAATTTCTGAAAGTCAGCCCTTTTGAAATCAAAAACCCTAGTTGCAGATTTATTTTTGTCAATCCTTCCGTTCAGTTGAACTGAATTAGTTCATGATCACTTGAACCAAGATTATCCCCTACAATCATTTCTTCTGAGGTCCTCACTACTCACCAAAACCAAATCTAAAATAGCATCCCCTGTAGCCGGTTCAGCAACTACTTGATGAAGGAATCCATCAGCTATCGCATCTATGAAAATCTAAGCCCTATTATTACTAGCACTGGTCCTCCAGTCTATATCTGGGAAGTTAAAATCTCCCATGATCACGCAGTTTCCATTAGTATTTACTTTATTAAAAACATTAAAAAGGGCTCTATCCATATCCAAATTAGATCCCGGTGGTCTATAGCACACCCCAAGCATTATCATAGGGGAGGCTCTTCTTCCCCAATGTAATTTTTGTCCAGACGGACTCTGTCTTATCCATTGCATCGATTCTTATTTCTTTACATTCTACCTCATCATTGATATACAATGCTACTCCACCACCTTTACCTTTATTTCTGTCTTTCTTAAACAGCACATACCCTTCAATACCTGTAGTCCAGTCATGACTACTATTCCACCATGTTTCTGTTATCCCTATAATATCTGGTTTCACTTCCTGCACCAGTAGCTCTAGTTCCTCCATTTTGTTACCTACACTCCTCACATTGGTGTACAAACATCTTAATTTTTGCTGTTTGGCCTCGCTCATATTTTGTACCCTATTAGGCACAGTCATTCTACAGCCAGTATAACCTATTAGACTCGTATCCACATTCCCTTTCCTTCTTATATACATTCTCCTACCCACGGCAGTATCCTTTCTTACTTCGTCTTCTTCCCTCTCAATGTTAAAATCCGGCGCGGACATTACCTGGACATCTCCCAACCATCTCCCCTAGATTCCTCGTTTAAAGCTCTCAATCAGTTGTGCCAACCTCCATCCTAGAAGTCTATTTCCTTCCCTACTCAGATGAAGTGCATCCCGAGAGAACTGTCCTCTGTCCATGAATGCCTCCCAGTGGCCATACATCCCAAAGCCCTCTTTATAGCACCACTGCCTAAGCCATCTGTTGATAATCATAATCTTGTCACACCTTTGTTGCCCTTCTCTAGGAACAGGCAGAATCCCACTAAAGTTCACCTGAGCCTCGATTTCCTTAAGCGTCTTCCCCAGGCTAGCATAGTCTCCCTTAATACTTTCCAGCGAGAATCTAGCCGTATCATTTGTTCCCACATGAAGGATAATTAGGGGATTCTTTCCCGCTCCCTTTAGGATCCTTTTCAACCTCAGGTCTACATCCCATATCTTAGCACCTGGAAGACAGCATACCCTTCTATTCTCTGGATCAGCTCTGGTTACAGGCCTGTCTATTCTTCTCAATAAAGAGTCCCCGATCACATAGACCTGTCTTTTCCTGGTGGCAGTGCTATTCTCCAATCTCTCCCCTGTTCCCTCTGGCTGCCAGTTCTTTCCATTCCTATTCTCCTCTGTAATCCTCTTCAACCCATCCTGTATCCTCCTGGGACTCATATTTGGTGTGGTCTTCATGATGCGGACTTCTCTAGACTGGAACAGACAGACAGAGAAGAACCACTCTCTGATGCTCCCTGACTACTACTGAATCTAACTGGACCTGTGAGTGGAGCATTAGGTGAGTGGGAATTGTTGGGCGACTAAGAATTCTGGACCTTTATAGGGCAGACAATTAATATGCAGAGCTGCAGTGTCTTACAGACTGACTGGGTTTTGCTCATTTCATTGTATGTAAATATATTTATGGTTACGTTTATTTTGTTTTTTCCTTTTCCCCAAATAAAAATTAATTCGTAATTCCATGTTCCCAATAAGAAAAGGAGTCCTTGTGGCACCTTAGAGACTAATATAATTATTTGAGCATAAGCTTTCGTGAGCTACAGCTCACTTCATCGGATGCATTCGGTGGAAAACACAGTGGGGAGATTTATATACACACACACAGAGAACAAGAAACAATGGGTTTTATCATACACACTGTAAGGAGAGTGATCACTTAAGATGAGCCATCACCAGCAGGAGGAGGGGGAGGAGGAAAACCTTTCATGGTGACAAGCAAGGTGGGCCATTTCCAACAGTTAACAAGAATGTCTGAGGAACAGTGGGGGGTGGGCTGGGGGGGAGAAATACCATGGGGAAATAGTTTTACTTTGTGTAATGACTCATCCACTCCCAGTCTTTATTCAAGCCTAAATTAATTGTATTCAGTTTGCAAATTAATTCCAATTCAGCCGTCTCTTGCTGGAGTCTGTTTTTGAAGTTTTTTTGTTGAAGGATAGCCACTCTCAGGTCTGTAATCGAGTGACCAGAGAGATTGAAGTGTTCTCCGACGGGTTTTTGAATGTTATAATTCTTGATGTCTGATTTGTGTCCATTTATTCTTTTACGTAGAGACTGTCCAGTTTGGCCAATGTACATGGCAGAGGGGCATTGCTGGCACATGATGGCATATATCACATTGGTAGATGCGTAGGTGAACGAGCCTCTGATAGCGTGGCTGATGTGATTAGGCCCTATGATGGTGTCCCCGAATAGATATGTGGACAGAGTTGGCAACGGGCTTTGTTGCAAAGATAGGTTCCTGGGTTAGTGGTTCAGTTGTGTGGCGGTTGCTGGTGAGTATTTGCTTCAGGTTGGGGGGCTGTCTGTAAGCAAGGACTGGCCTGTCTCCCAAGATCTGTGAGAGTGATGTGTCATCCTTCGGGATAGGTTGTAGATCCTTGATGATGCATTGGAGAGGTTTTAGTTGGGGGCTGAAGGTGATGGCTAGGGGCGTTCTGTTCTTTTCTTTGTTGGGTCTGTCCTGTAGTAGGTGACTTCTGGGTATTCTTCTGGCTCTGTCAGTCTGTTTCTTCACTTCAGCAGGTGGGTATTGTAGTTGTAAGAATGTATGATAGAGATCTTGTAGGTGTTTGTCTCTGTCTGCGGGTTGGAGCAAATGTGGTTATACCGTAGAGCTTGGCTGTAGACAATGGATCGTGTGGTGTGATCTGGATGAAAGCTAGAGGCATGTAGGTAGGAATAGTGGTCAGTAGGTTTCCAATATAGGGTGGTGTTTATGTGACCATCGCTTATTAGCACCATAGTGTCCAGGAAATGGATCTCTTGTGCGGACTGGTCCAGGCTGAGGTTGATGGTGGGATGGAAATTGTTGAAATCCTGGTGGAATTCCTCAAGGGCTTCTTTTCCATGGGTCCAGATCATGAAGATGTCATCAATGTAGCGCAAGTAGAGTAGGGGCATTAGGAGACGAGAGCTGAGGAAGCGTTGTTCTAAGTCAGCCATAAAAATGTTGGCATACTGTGGGGCCATGAGGGTACCCATCGCAGTGCCGCTGATTTGAAGGTATACATTGTCACCAAATGTGAAATAGTTATGGGTGAGGACAAAGTCACAAAGTTCAGCCACCAGGTTAGCTGTGACATTATTGGGGATACTCTTCCTGACAGCTTGTAGTCCATCTTTGTGTGAAATGTTGGTGTAGAGGGCTTCTACATCCATAGTGGCTAGGATGGTGTTTTTAGGAAGATCACCAATGGATTGTAGTTTACTCAGGAAGTCAGTGGTGTCTCGAAGATAGCTGGGAGTGCTGGTAACATAGGGCCTGAGGAGGGAGTCTACATAGCCAGACAATCCTGCTGTCAGTGTGCTAATGACTGAGATGATGGGGCATCCAGGATTTCCAGGTTTATGGATCTTGGGTAGCAGACAGAATACCCCAGGTCAGGGTTCCAGGGGTGTGTCTGTCCGGATTTGTTCTTATGCTTTTACAGGGAGTTTCTTGATCAAATGCTGTAGTTTCTTTTGGTAACCCTCAGTGGGATCAGAGGGTAATGGCTTGTAGAAAGTGGTGTTGGAGAGCTGCCTAGTAGCCTCTTGTTCATAATCCGACCTATGCATGATGATGACAGCACCTCCTTTGTCAGCCTTTTTGATTATGATGTCAGAGTTGTTTATGAGGCTGTGGATGGCATTGTGTTCTGCACGCCTGAGGTTATGGGGCAAGTGATGCTGCTTTTCCACAATTTCAGCCTGTGCACGTTGGCGGAAGCACTCTATGTAGAAGTCCAGTCTGCCGTTTCGACCTTCAGGAGGAGTCCACCCAGAATTCTTCTTTTTGTAGTGTTGGTACGAAGGTCTCTGTGGGTTAATATGTTGGTCAGAGGTGCGTTGGAAATATTCCTTGAGTCAGAGACGTCGAAAATAGGATTCTAGGTCACCACAGAACTGTATCATGTTCGTGGGGGTGGAGGGGGAAAAGGAGAGGCCCCGAGAGAGGACAGATTCTTCTGCTGGGCTAAGAGTATAGTTGGATAGATTAACAATATTGCTGGGTGGGTTAAGGGAACCACTGTTGTGGCCCCTTGTGGCATGTACTAGTTTAGATAGTTTAGTGTCCTTTTTCTTTTGTAGAGAAGCAAAGTGTGTGTTGTAGATGGCTTGTCTATTTTTTGTAAAGTCCAGCCACAAGGAAGTTTGTGTGGAAGGTTGGTTCTTTATGAGAGTATCCAGTTTTGAGAGCTCATTCTTAATCTTTCCCTGTTTGCTGTAGAGGATGTTGATCAGGTGGTTCCGCAGTTTCTTTGAGAGTGTGTGGCACAAGCTGTCAGCATAGTCTGTGTGGTATGCAGATTGTAATGGATTTTTTACCTTCAGTCCTTTTGGTATGATGTCCATCTGTTTGCATTTGGAGAGGAAGAAGATGTCTGTCTGTATCTGTACGAGTTTTTTCATGAAATTGATAGATTTCCACTCTATACAGCTAAATTCAGTGCCTTGCATAATGACAGGTTTCAGAGTCGGAGCCGTGTTAGTCTGTATTCGCAAAAAGAAAAGGAGTACTTGTGGCACCTTAGAGACTAACAAATTTATTAGAGCATAAGCTTTCGTGAGCTACAGCTACAGCCGTCAGGAACAGTATCCCTGATAATGTCACGGCTAACCTGGTGGCTGAACTTTGTGACTTTGTCCTCACCCATAACTATTTCACATTTGGGGACAATGTATACCTTCAAATCAGCGGCACTGCGATGGGTACCCACATGGCCCCACAGTATGCCAACATTTTTATGGCTGACTTAGAACAACGCTTCCTCAGCTCTCGTCTCCTAATGCCCCTACTCTACTTGCGCTACATTGATGACATCTTCATGATCTGGACCCATGGAAAAGAAGCCCTTGAGGAATTCCACCAGGATTTCAACAATTTCCATCCCACCATCAACCTCAGCCTGGACCAGTCCACACAAGAGATCCATTTCCTGGACACTACGGTGCTAATAAGCGATGGTCACATAAACACCACCCTATATCAGAAACCTACTGACCGCTATTCCTACCTACGTGCCTCTAGCTTTCATCCAGATCACACCACTCAATCCATTGTCTACAGCCAAGCTCTACGATATAACCGCATTTGCTCCAACCCCTCAAACAGAGACAAACACCTACAAGATTTCTATCATGCATTCTTACAACTGCAATACCCACCTGCTGAAGTAAAGAAACAGATTGACAGAGCCAGAAGAGTACCCAGAAGTCACCTACTACAGGACAGGCCCAACAAAGAAAAGAACAGAACGCCACTAGCCATCACCTTCAGCCCCCAACTAAAACCTCTCCAATGCATCATCAAGGATCTACAACCTATCCCGAAGGATGACACATCACTCTCACAGACCTTGGGAGACAGGCCAGTCCTTGCTTTCAGACAGCCTCCCAACCTGAAGCAAATACTCACCAGCAACCACACACCACACAACAGAACCACTAACCCAGGAACCTATCCTTGCAACAAAGCCCGTTGCCAACTCTGTCCACATATCTATTTGGGGACACCATCATCGGGCCTAATCACATCAGCCACACTATCAGAGGCTCGTTCACCTGCGCATCTACCAATGTGATATATGCCATCATGTGCCAGCAATGCCCCTCTGCCATGTACATTGGTCAAACTGGACAGTCTCTACGTAAAAAAATGAATGGACACAAATCAGACGTCAAGAATTATAACATTCAAAAACCAGTTGGAGAACACTTCAATCTCTCCGGTCACTCGATTACAGACCTGAGAGTGGCTATCCTTCAACAAAAAAAACTTCAAAAACAGACTCCAGCGAGAGACTGCTGTATGGGAATTAATTTGCAAACTGGATACAATTAATTTAGGCTTGAATAGAGACTGGGAGTGGATGAGTCATTACACAAAATAAAACTATTTCCCCATGTAATTTCTCCCCCCCATCTCACCCCCACTGTTCCTCAGACATTCTTGTTAACTGCTGGAAATGGCACACCTTGCTTGTCACCATGAAAGGTTTTCCTCCTTCCCTCCACTCCCTGCTGGTGATGGCTCATCTTAAGTGATCACTCCTTTATGTGAGTATGATAAAACCCATTGTTTCATGTTCTCTGTGTGTGTATAAATCTCCCCACTGTGTTTTCCACCGAATGCATCCGATGAAGTAAGCTGCAGCTCACAAAAGCTTATGCTCAAATAAATTTGTTAGTCTCTAAGGTGCCACAAGGACTCCTTTTCTTTTTGCGAATACAGACTAAACACGGCTGCTACTCTGAAACCTGTCATGTTCCCAATGACTCCTGAATGCTTGTGAGAGGAGAAGAACCACCTAAAAGGGAGTCCAAGGAAGTTATATATTAATTTTCCCATCAAGAAGGAGGAATGTGGTTCTGGATGGGGGCTGTTTCATTTGCAAAGAACCTGCATTAAGCATCACTAAGATGAACAAGTGGAACTTTGTTAAACCCTGTGGACAGCTCTGTCCAGATGGCTGAATTGCTTTCAGCCTCGCTCTCCATGTTCACTGTGCCTCTGGTGTTCTGTCAGTAATAGTCCCTCCAGGCCTTCTGACTCCAGTTGCACTGATCATGAAACATCTTCCCTATTTTACAGACATTTTAATATAAACATTAAAAACAAATAATTGCTGCCCTGACCCGCATCCCATGTCCTTCGGCCAGAGGTTGCTAACACGTAGCCAAGATGGAGTCTTGTCTTTACCACAGACTCAGCTGGGTATACAGTCTTCTGATATAGTTTGGTCTCCTTAACAGCAATGACCCACCTCTGTCCCCCTGTCCTGTCACCAAGCTAGCAAACTATCTCTCTAGAAAGTCTTGTCCCTCCCTGTGGGGTTGGCCTCTAGATAGTTTGTGATCTTTCTATGTTGCCATGATGTGTATCTCTGTAGGCTCTCTCTGGACATTGTCTGCTAACTTGTAAGTGTCTTCTGTTCCTTCAAAGCACTTACTGCTCTTGTGTAGTCACCTTGTAGACATGCGTGCTACTGCATTCCTCATTACTCCTTCTGGTGTCTCTCTAAAGGATGGATCCTCGCAGGAGTGCCTGTCTCTAGGGTTGGCAGGTCCTTGGCTGATCTGTTGCACTCTTGTGCCTGCTTTCTCCGATTGTTGGCCATATCCTCTCGGAGGTGTCTACATCCTTCTGGCTGCAAAAGATCTCCCCTCACTGGTATCAATGTTTTGGTCCTTTGTCCCTGCACTGGACTGCTTTTGCGATGGGGGATTGCTGTGTGCCGAAAACGATAATAGTGGGTCTGAATCAGAGGAAACAGCCTGGTGTAACTGTCTGTTAGCTGTTTTCACAGCTGATTCCATAGTAATAGGGAAGTCACAGGCTGCAGCTATGCAGAGCCATAAGAAGTTTGTTACCTCATTTCTTTATACTGTTCTGTTCATAATAAAGGGTTTATCTAGACACCAATCTGTTCATCAGTATTATACTACACCACCTTCTCTCACCTTTTATTGCAAGTTATACAACTTACCAGTATGTAAATACACTTATTTTTAATTTTGATTAAATATTGATTTCTGAGGCAATGTAGAAAGAAGCCAAATTCTCTCGTTCTGGAATCATGCCGTACATGGAGCCCTCATAGGACCACACAAGGAACAATGACAACTGATGGACTTACAAGTTCTCAACCATCCTTTCATTAAGAATCTTACTAAGTAGATAAACAATAATCAAAAATAGTACAATACAGGAAGGAAAGGGGTAATGCAACATGCCTAGTCCTAATACTGGCATCACTTACATTTCCTGGAGGTGTCAAATCATTATTCTCATCATCAGTTATCGTCATCTTGGTATCTCCTTCCCCAAAAGGAGCACAGGGGAAGATATAGCCTTTATAGTACGTTACACTGATACCCCCTGTACCTTATGCATAATGGTTTCAGCCCCTTTTCCTTCTCTGTGCTTCCACACCCCACTAATTTCAGGTGTCTTGTTTTTAATAGACTAACTGCTTAGTTCCTCTTACATTCTTTAGCATTTATGTCAATGCGTTACAATGGTAACTTGTTGTCATTGCAGAATTTCTCAAGATGTTACTACAATACTGTTACTTGTGATATTAACTGACATATTGCAATGTATTTTCCAGTCTATTGCTGCATAGTTTCCAGAACATCATCATCTTAACACATCTTTTACTGTGATCTTACATTTTACTGGCACAGGATTACCGCTTGGTCAACTAGTCATGCCAACCCGTTTCAGGTCTGTAATTTTCTGTGGCCAAGCTATGTATCTTACAGACCTAGAAGCTGTAGGCCTTGAATTATAGCCTTATCTTCCTTTATATATATATATATATATATATATATATATATATATATATATATATATATATACATACACACACACACACTCATCACTGATACATAATTATTAGTCCCATACCCCTGAGGTATGAGCCTACCTATATTTTCCCACTTAACCCTACAACTCAAATCTAATCTAATCCCCATACATTCATATTTAGCTACAGATTGTGTTGCATCTTTCTTTGCTAGACTGAAGAGCTCATTATCAAATCTTTGTTCCCCCTGTAGGTACTTACAGACTGCAATTAAGTCACCCCCTTAACCTTCTCTTTGTTAAGCTAAATAGACTGCGCTCCTTAAGTCTATCACTATAAGGCAGGTTCCACCCTTTAATCATTCTTGTGACTTTTCTCTGAACCCACTCCAATTTATCAAATCTTGTACTCCTGGGGGAATTCTGCACCAAAAAATTAAAAGTTCTGTTCACAATATTTTAAAATTCTGCAAAATCCTGCAAATTTTATTTGTCAAAATAACAATTCACGATGATGTCAGTTTCAATTATTTTGGTAATTTATTTCAAAATATCTATCAGCAAGTATGGCTGTAACAATACAGACAAACAAAACTCCCCCCTCCCAGGAGATAAAGAAACCCCTACAACAACTCAGTTCCTGCTTCTCTGCCCTGCCCCCATCCCAGCCAGGGGGGCCAGACATTCACACACCCTTTCCCCCAGGGCCTAGCCACAGGCTCCCCCCAGCCAATACACCCTACTCCTGGGGGAATTCTGCACCACCGTGCATCCACAGAATTTATGTCCCCTGCAGATTTCTTTGCTTCCCTGCAGAAAAATGACTCTCACTGGGAAGCAAAGGGAAGCCACAAAAGCAGTCATATGACTCTCCCCAGAAGTATGTTTCGGGTGCCCAGGGTAGCTGGCAGAGAGGTAAATCACTGTGGGGCAGGGGACAGGATTGAAGAAGACTCAGCTGGTGGCTCGTACCCTGCGCCGGGCTCAGCTGCTAGTCCTGGCTGGGCTGGGAAGGATGGGACTTCCTCTTCCCCTGGATTATCTTCCAGTTTCTCTTCCCCTGGATTATTTTCCAGGGCCATGTCAGACCCAACCCCAGATTTCTCCCCTGGCTGTAGGAAGCTCTGCAAACTCCTCCTGCCTCCCATGCGCACTTCCTGCACCCATTGCTCCTCAGCTGCAGGGGGAAGAGTCTCTGTACAGGGAGCTGCTCCCCCATCTGCCCAACCCCCATGCATAACCAGACGCACTCATCAAGCCTCACCCCCCTGCACCCAGAACCCACCCCCCAATGAGCTCCACTCCACCTGCCCCTGGACCACCCTGACAAGCCATCCACACCCAGATCCCCACCCTACCAAGCCCCAATGAGCTGCACATGGATTCCCCCCCACTGATCCCCACTCCCTCAGCATCTGGAACCCCCCATTAAGCCCCTACACCCCAACCACCTGCCAAGCTCTATCTGCCCTACACCCAGATGAGCCCCAACCACCTTCACCTGGACCCCCCTTCAGAGTCCTATTATCATTGCACCCAGAGCCCCCAACAGTTCCTAAACACACCCAGATCCCCCACTGAATTGCCCACACCCAAAGTACCCCATACAGAACCCTCTTAACTACACTAGGATCCCACCACACTAAGCCACTCCACACTTGGATCCTGCATTGCTGAGCCTGCCTGCCCAAACCTGGTGCACCTAGCATGGAGGGGTAGGGCCCTGGTGTGTTTCTGGGGGTAGGCCCAGTCCTTGTGTTGTGTCAGGGTTAGGTGCAACCTCACCACTGAGTCTGTGTCCCAATTGGGAGCTGCACTGTGATCGCCCACCTCTGTGCAGCCAGTGGCCTGTGCTCGCCAATGCCATTCTGGAGCCTCCACATTTATTTGACAAATAAAAAAGCAGAATTTTGCAGAAATTTAAAATATTGTGTGCAGAATTTTTAGGTGCCGAATGCCCTCTAGAGTAACACCTGAACCTCCTAGCCCCCAGATCCCAACCACGGCCCCCCCAAACCCAGTCCATACACCTGCACCCCCTCTTCCTGCAGAGCCCAGCTGCACCCCCCTAACCCAGACACCTAGCCCCCTACTCTCCCAGAACCCAGTCATGCCCCCCAACCCAGATACCCACTCTCCTACATCTCAGAGCCCAGGGATTCAAAGGGAGAAACAGCCTGAGGCTGAGTCCCAGGCTTGGAAGAGTTTCCTGCACACCACTGCCTCCTTCCCTCAGGGCATGTGGGGAACTGAAGCTGCCAGGAACCCTCTATCTCCCTCTCTGTCTTCTATGTGCAAGTCTGGCTCTGTCCTCCTGGACCGTGAATGGCCCTTCCCATGACGCTTCCATTTTATGGGCTTGGAGCGCCTTTAAGACCATGACCTGGTCCCCTAATTTGAAGGAATGCTCTCTGGCATGTTTATCATACCAGGCTTTTTGCTCTTTTTGAGCATCCTGTAGGGTTTTTTTAGCAAGGGCTAGAGAGGTTTGGAGGGTGTTTCGTAGGTTGGTTACAAAGTCCAGAATGCTAGTTCCTGAAGAAGGTGTAAATCCCTCCCATTGCTGCTTCACCAACTGTAATGGCCCCTTAATCTCACGGCCATATACAAGTTCAAATGGTGAAAACCCTAAACTGGAATGTGGTACAGCTCTGTAGGCAAAGAGCAACTGCTGCAACACTAGGTCCCAATCATTGGAGTGCTCATTTACGAATTTACGTATCATGGCCCCCAAAGTCCCAGTAAATTTCTCCACCAGGCCATTTGTTTGATGGTGGTAAGGAGTGGCAACCAAGTGATTTACCCCAGGAGCTTTCCAAAGGCTTTCCATATTTCCGGTCAGGAAATTAGTTCCTGCATCTGTGAGGATGTCGGAGGGCCAACCTACCCTGGCAAAAATGTCTGCTAGTGCCTGGCACACACTTTTAGCCCTGGTGTTGCTTAGGGCTACTGCTTCCGGCCATCGGGTGGCAAAATCCATGAAAGTCAGTATGTACTGCTTTCCTCTGGGTGTCTTTTTCGGAAAAGGACCCAGAATATCCACAGCTACTCACTGAAATGGAACTTCAATGATGGGGAGTGGCTGGAGAGGGGCTTTGACCTGGTCTTGGGGTTTTCCCACTCTTTGGCATACCTCACAAGACCGGACATAGGTAGAGACATCCTTGCCCTTTCCCTCCCAGTGGAATGACCTCCCCAAAATGGTCTTTGGTCCTGTTCACCCCAGTATGGCCATTAGGATGATCGTGGGCTAAGCTCAAGAGCTTTACCTGGTACTTAGTTGGAACTAACAACTTTCTCTGAGGATGCCAGTCTTCCTGGTGTCCACCAGAAAGAGTTTCCTTGTATAAAAGTCCTCTTTCTACAACAAACCTGGATCGATTAGAAGAGCTGAGAGGCGGTGGGTTGCTCCGTGCTGCTGTCCAAGCTCTCTGGAGGCTTTCATCTGCTTCCTGTTCGGTCTGGAACTGTTCCGTTGATGCTGGAGACATCAGTTCCTCATTGGATTGTGGACCTATGCTTGGTCCCTCTGGAAGCGATGTAGGGGATGGGGCTGTTTCCATTGCCTGTGAACTGCTCTCCACTGGTGCACTATGTTGGGGTTCCGGCTCCAGTTGAGCATCTTGTGTAGGGTTATCAGCTGCTGCCGGTTCAGGGGCCCTTTAGTGTTGGGATTGCAAGTACTGGATTCAGTGCTGGCAATGGGTCTGGTGCTGGTTGTTCCGCTGGTTCCGATTCTGGGACTGGTTCCGTCTGGGTCTCTGGGACTGGATCCACTACTGCTGTTGCAGACATTGGCCTGGGGTCCGGTTCCATCACCTCTGACCAGGTCCTGGTAGAAGTTTCCGGAACAGAGCTAGGCATGATGGCTGGTTTAGCCTGGCTGCGGTGACTATTCACACCCTCTTGGCTAGCTTAACACGATTGGCCAAGTCTTTCCGAACAGCATGGAGATGGGATAATCATCATAGACTGCAAAAGTCCATGTTCCTGACCAGCCCTTGTACTGGACAGGCAACTTGGCTGTAGGCAAATTGAAAGAGTTGGACTTGAAGGGTTGAATTGTCACTTGGATCTCTGGGTTGATTAAATTGGAGTCCACTAAGGAAGCATGGATAGCCGACACTTGTGCTCCGGTGTCCCTCCACATGGTGATCTTCTTCCCGCCCACGCTCACAGTTTCCCTCCATACCAAGGGTATCTGGGAGATATCTGGAACTGAGGACCTCTGGTGTGATTCCGGTGCAATGAACTGTAATCTGTTGGGGTTCTTGGTGCAATTGGCCTTTACATGCCCTGGCTCGTTAAATTTAAAACATCGTCCAGCTGACGGGTCACTGGGGCAAGGTGGGTTGCTGGAGAACGGTGTGGCAGGACAATAAGGTGGCTGGAGGGTTCTCTGGGGGGTAGGTGGGGCCTTGGACTGTCCCCGGTATTAGGGTGTGGTCTGAGGTTGTCCCTTCTGGTATCTGCTCCCACTGCGACCAGTTTTTTTCTTCTCTGCCACCTCCACCCATTTGGCTCCAATCCCCCCCGCCTTGATTACAGTTTTGAGCTTCCCATCTAGGATGTATCTTTCTACTTCCTCAGGAACACCCTTTAATAACTGCTCCATTTGCATTAGGAAGGGCAAATCTTCTGGAGATTTAACACTTACTCTTGATATCCAGGCATCCCAATGTTTCACAATGTGGTAGGCATGTCGGGTAAATGACACATCTGGTTTCCACCTTAGGGCTCTGAACCGCCGACGGGAATGCTCGGGGGTTAGCCCCATTCTCACTCTTGCCTTGGTTTTAAACAGTTCATACTGGTTCATGTGTTCCTTAGGCATTTCAGCTGCCACCTCAGCTAAGGGTCCACTGAGCTGTGGCCTCAGCTCTACAATGTATTGGTCTGTACAGATGCTGTACCCAAGGCAGGCCCTTTTGAAGTTTTCTAAGAAGGCATCGGTATCATCACCTGCCTTGTAGGTGGGCAACTTTCTGGGATGGGAAGTGGTACTTGGAGAAGGATTGCTAGGGTTTGTTGGTATATTCTGCTCAGCCTTTGCCTTCTCCATCTCCAGTGCATGCTGCCTCTCTTTTTCCTTCTCCTCCTCCACATGCTTCCTCTCCTTTTCCTTCTCCTCCAGTTCTTTGGCCCTTGCCTCCATAGCTCTCCTGTGGGCAGCCTCTTGGTTCTTTTCTGCCTCCATTGCTCTCCTGTGGGCAGCCTCTTGGTTCTTTTCTGCCTCTTTCGCTGCCTCCATTTCTTTGTCCTTTGCCTCCATTTCTCTCCTGTGGGCAGCTTCTAGGGCTTTTTCTGCCTCTTTCGCTGCCTCCAATCTGGCTAACTCCAATTTGTGTTGTGTCTTGGTTTCTGTCATCTTTGCCTCTCTGTTTTTAATTAACTTTACAGCAGAGAGTTAGAAATAAAACAAACAAAACAAAACTTGGCTTGTAAAATTCTGCTGTGCTGTAATATGATACCTATATTCTCTGATAGTGATTGTCAGCCTTCAGAAAAATCCTAAACACACACACACACACACACACACACACACACACAAAACTAAACCTAACATCTTTGTCTCCAGGCAAATAGGCAGAAAACCCCTCTAGTTGCTCTTAGGTTAAAAAAACTGCTTCGGTTTGTGAAGACTTGTGAATTTCCCTGCAGGAGGTTAACTACCCTGCCTTTAGGTAGAGAAACTCCAGCTCGCAAAAGACAATTCCCTTTTGTCTCTGCTCTGGCCCCCAAGCAGAGAAAAAAAAAACTCCAACTGCTTTCAGTTTAAAACCTGCTTTCCAGCAGCCCAAAGGAAAAAAAAATTCCTTTTCAAATCTGTGCTTCTAGTTCAAAAAAATCTCAAATTGATCTCAAAGTGATTTCAAGTTAATCTCACCACTCTGCCATCATGTCAAGGTTCCTTCCCCACTCTGAACTCTAGGTACAGATGTGGGGACCTGCATGAAAACCTCCTAAGCTTACTTTTACCAGCTTAGGTTAAAACTTCCCCAAGGTACAAACTATTTCACCTTTTGCCCTTGTACTTTATCGCTGCTACCACCAAACGTCTAGCCAGTATATTACTGGGAAAGAGTCCGTTTGGAAACATCTTTCCCCTCAAAATTCTCCCAATCCTTACACCCCCTTTCCTGAGGAAAGCTTGATAAAAATCCTCATCAATTTGCATAGGTGACCACAGACCCAAACCCTTGGATCTTAAGAACAATGAAAAAGCAATCAGATTCTTAAAAGAAGAATTTTAAGAATTTCTTTTTAGAAGTAAAAAGAAATCACCTCTGTAAAATCAGGATGTCAAACACCTTACAGGGTAATTAGATTCAAAGCAGAGAATCCCTCTAGGCAAAACCTTAAGTTACAAAAAGGCACAAAAACAGGAATCTGCATTCCATTCAGCACAGCTTATTTTCTCAGCCATTTAAAGGAATCAGAATCTAACGCATATCTAACTAGATTACTTACTAAGTTCTAAGACTCCATTCCTGTACTGTCCCAGCAAAAGCATGACACAGACAGAAAGAGGCACTTTGTTCCTCCCTCTCCCCAGCTTTTGAAAGTATCTTGTCTCCTCATTGGTCATTTTGGTCAGGTGCCAGCAAGGTTATCCTAGATTCTTAACCCTTTACAGGTGAGTTTTTCCTCTGGCCAGGAGGGATTTTAAAGGTGTTTATCCTTCCCTTTATATTTATGACAACCTCCATTTCTTTTTCAGAGTCACTGCTCCCCAGGATAGAGTTCCCCATTCTATAAGTATGACTTACATTCTTTTTACCTAAATGTATACTTTACATTTAGCACTATTCAAACACACATGGTTAGCTTGAGCCCCTCATACCAAACGATCCAGATCACTCTGTGTCAGGGACCAGTCTTCTTCGTTATTTACCACTCCCCCAACTATGGGTAAGCAGCATTATATTTCATATAAATGAGGACGCCAGACCTAGCTTTTCCCCTATAGAGGAAACAAAGTTTTCTAGCTCTGGGGCTTACAAGTGTAACAAACCACATGTTGCAGACAGTAGACACATAGACCCATTCTGACAAGCAGCGATTTGAGTACTTGTCTTTTCACTGTACAACAGAGGACTTTACCACTTTAGATACCCAACACACATTGATTTAAGAGATTTCTCAATACCTTGGCTCTAACAACCAAAGTCTCATTGAAAGTCAGTGGGATTTAGGACTCCCATGACCAGATTTTTAAAGGTATTTAAACATCTAAAATACAGAGACCCACCTGGGAGTTAAGGACTTTTTAAAAAACAAATCACACAAGACACCTATGTGCATTTTTAGATACTTTTGAAAATTTTATCCTTAATGACTTCTCTAAGGTCACACAGGAAGTCTGTGGCAGAGCCAGAAATAAAATCCAGGAATCCTAACTCAAAAGTCTGTGACATCATAACCACAAAACCATCCGTCCTCCCCTTATTTGTTCACTTCATTTAGGGTGATCAGATGTCCCAATTTTATAGGGACAGTCCCAATATTCAGGGCTTTTTCTTATCTGGGCCCCTATTATCTCCTACCTGATCTCGATTTTTCACACTTGCTATCTGGCCACCCTAACTTCATTCTACATATTAAAAACATACTAGTTAAGAAATACCATACATTGGGAATAAAATTAAACAGTACATATGGGAATATATTAAACAAAGGACCTAACATGTTATCTGCATAATCTGACAGAAGAAATGCCACCTATGGAGTTTTATAATCTTATACCATAATAATCGATCTTCTGAGATCCGTTCTTTTCCATATTCTAATCAATTACCATTAGTAATATTTCTGGATATGCATGTGCTCTTATTTCCATCCTTAATGTGGTTCTGACCATCATTACTTTGTAGTTTACGATTCTAGTGTTTAACATATTTAATGGTAATATTTTTATTTAATATCAAAAATTCCAACATACATTATAATGAAACCCAAAAGGACAGTCAGATTTTTGATGGGATACTGAGGGAGACACAAACATTTATTTTCATAAGCTACAATTTGCCCACAAATCTATAGTTTGTTCAATATTTTAAATTAATTTAGTGTCTGTTCTGGAGATAATTGCAAAACTGAGGACAAATATTTCCTGCATAAAAAAAATACTGAGAAACAACAAGTTAAATTATTTTTGCTTCTTAATTGATTAAAAATTTAAGATGAAACAATTTATATCTAATGATCATAGATCTAATCAATATGTTAGCCTGTCTGATCTCGTCTGCAAAATACAGTGAAGTCACTGTATCAAACAAATCAGAAGACCAAATTTGGCCACCACTCACATTCATGCAACTCTACTGAAATAAATGGGAGTTTTAGAACAGAATTTGGCCCATTGACTTTAACGTGAATTGTGCTAGTGTATCTAAAAGAAGTAGGCAGAGAGCCAGGATTCTTACCACATTTACACTGGTAATGGCAATTTTGAGTAATGCTGCCGAGTTAATGCAAACTGACACTGGTTCTGTCTCTCTTGCAATCTATCAGTCTGACACCGCATATATTGTATATAATGTGCATTGCTTTAGAGAATAAAAATGTTTATTTTAAATACATAAAGTCCTGCATTTATCTTTATTACAGCCCAAACAATCAAAGTCTATCATCTTTCTCTACAATCAAGCTTCTATTATTTATTAAAAACAATTTGATTATTTTGGAATGAGATATGTAACACATGCCCTCATTCTGGTAAAATTACTAATGCAGATTGAGTTTTCCAGAAGAATTACTTAACTTCTTTACTTATTGAGATCCTAACTTAATTTATGTACTTATCATGATAAAGCTCTTTATTATCCGTTGCATGAGGCTGATGAATTTTCCTTAAGCAATGTGCAATTTTTGAGAGTACTTATTACAAGAAAATTGCTCCATATCCTGGCTCCATACAGTTTACACCTTTTCTTTCTCTATTTCATTTACTGGGTCAGAGCAGTCATTATGATCTGAGTTAATTCAGAAGGAAAGTTCTATTAAATGTTCAAATTATCTAGTTATACTGCTGATTTCATATTAAGATATAAATAAAACAGGCAGAGTTGGCCTTGTTTATCAGTGTAAAATTCCTTATGTAAGATAGAAGTTAGTCTAAAAGCCCAACCAATCAAAAATACCAATGGAAGTCTGCAGTGGTGCTGTGTTTAAGCATTTCCAAAGGAGAAAGGCAAAATTAAAAAAAAAAACAAAAAAAACCCAACAGTTTTTACTAATTGACATCATTCAATTTTTAGTTCAGATCAAATTACAGTTGGATCAAACCTTTCATTCAAATAAAACCTAAACAGTTTTAGAGTATGAAAAAAAACTGGGAGGCTTTTTTGGCACCTCTAAGTAATCCTCCGTAATGGAGATTATTTGTCTTGAGGCTTGTGTCTTACACCCCTGAGGCTGAAAAAAGATTGCTGTCTTCAGTAGTCGCAGTAGACAACTGTAGCCTGTAGATATCAGGCCAATAAATGGGAGAATTCCAGTGAAGACTGGCCTGCACTCAAGTATTCTACTGTTACCAACTCTCAATATTTGGTGCCTTTCTTAAAGTCCCACCTCTTGGAGTCATATGTTTATGTGAGAATCTCAACTTTTATTTAAAAATAAAAAGTAAGTATCTAGCCCTCATGATTGAGCTTGAAAAATACAAACCCTAAGAGCTCAAAAATAAGAAAGGAAAACAAACAGAAACTAACATTGAGCATTTGTTTAAATCTTGTGATTTTGGGGGGCTTACTCAGGATTTTTGAATGCTTATGGTGTCAAAACTGGTATTCTTGTGTAAATATGTAGCATATATAAATCTTATTTAAGTGGTCAGATCTTTCAGTTTGTAAAAGATCTGTCTTGTCATACAATATGCTACAAAAACATTATGTCCAACATTTGAGAGAGAGAGAGAGAGGTATCAGTAGTTGTTCTGTGAACCAGATTCTGGATCACTGTTCCTCATCCTAGCACATCATTCCATGCATTTGTAGCACTCCAACTGCACAAAACAGCTGGTGGCACAGGGCCAATGTAGCGGCTGACAACACTATTTAAGCCTCATCCTCTGGTTTGATGGCATGCTCTGGAACAAGACGACATGCCAGTCCCCAAATGCCCTGTCCATTACCAACTAGAACCAAGTGAAATTCAGAATTTCCATCCAACAAGAAAACCTGAAACGTCAACATTTTCATCCCAAATTGGAATGAAAAGTTGAAATTTGGAAGTTATTTGTAGAATAGAAATTCTGAAAGATTTCAATTCAGAAATGTTTTGTTTGATCATTTTAATCAAAACAAAATTTGACATTATCAAAATTGAAATCTTTTGTTTAGTTT